>NW_016690381.1:627631-665323 GCF_001604755.1 Lepidothrix coronata | reverse complement strand
GTTAATTAACGTATAAATTAATTTCAAAATGCAACCCTGTATCCTTTGTATTACGTACAATACGTATTATACACACATCTTAGATCATAGGAAATCCCTACTCTGTATCTCTAGGGTTTGAAAATACAAACAGCAGCTTTGTACGTATAAATTCAATGATAAAGAGCTGGCAAACGTGAGGGCAGGTGACGGATGTGAAGGGAACAGCAGCGGAGAGTTATCGGTGTTCCGGTGCCGCCGCCCGGCGGCGAGCGCGGGAACTGCGCGTGCGCGGGCACAGAGCGGTGCTGCGGCCGGGACAGCCGCGCATGCGCGCGGCCAGAAAAACGGAGCAGTGGAGCACGTGGTACGTTTTGGCAACATGGCGGCGAACTAACGCATGCGCATTGCCTAAAACGAAGCAGCAAAACACATGGGAAGTTCTGGTAACACGGTGATGGGCTCGCGCATGCGCACTGCCAAAACCGAAGCAGACGAGCACGTGGTAAGTTATGGCAACACAGCGACGAACATGCGCGATGCCTAAAATAAAGCAGCCAGACACATGGGAAGTTCTGTCAACGAGCTCTCTTATGCGCACTGCAAAAAACGAAACAGCAAAACGTGGGAAGTAATGGCAACAGAACGATGAACGCACGCATGCGCACTGCCTAAAGTGAAGTAGCTAAACACATGGTAAATATTGGCAACAAGGAGACAAAGTTACGTATGCGCAATTACTTTACTGATGCCCACCGTCAAGTGTGGGCAATCTGGCAACAGAGCTGCACATGCGCAGTGACACCGATGACTCTCTGGCGTCTCCTGCTGGTCAAAAGGCGGCGCTACAGCGAAGGAACCTGCGCAGGCGCATGCGCAGTGAGCGGGCGGCGCGAGCGGAGGCTGAGCGGGGAGCGGGAGGCGCTGCCCCGTTTTTCCCGGTTTTGCTTGTAAAAACAGCTTTTTAAAATCATTTCTGGCGAAAGGTTTATCTTTTTACAGGCTGTCAAATAAAAAAAAAAAAGAAAATCACCCTCCAAAAAAAGAAAAGTTATTTTGTGTGTGGAAAGAAACTTTTACAGATATTTTTAATTTATGTTGTGTTGTCATTCTTGACCTCTTCATAATATGCTTGATACATTAAGGGGCTTGATGTGGAGTCTTCCCAAAAAAGGGAGGTTACAGCACAAAAATGCCTGAAAGTTCATTGGGGGGAGGGGGCCGTGCAAAAAATATAAAATACTAACATTTCTCGTTTTTCTATATATTGAAAAATAATCCTAAATTATATAAAAATTGATTTCTAAATAGAACTTTGTATCAACTGTATTATATATATCGGATCTCGGAGCGTGAGAAATTCTGAATACAGATATAGAGGGTCGGAAAACACAAATATAACCTTTTTATCCAATTAAATTAAACAATGAAAGGGGGCTTGAAAGGGGGAGAAAATATGATCGACAAGCGGGAACTAGAAATAGCGCTGTGTATCCGGAGGGATTTTTTCTGGCCCCTTGGAGGGTAACGCCAAGTCTCAGATTTTGGTTGGGACTCGCGTCCCCCCCCCCGAAAAAGAGGCACATTTGGTTTTAATGACTCGGTGGTGTCACCTGCTGACGGAAAGCGGTGCCGCAACCAAGGTTTCTTTCATTGATACGTGTTACGATTAATAGAAATGATTAAAATTATTAAAATCTGAGCCCAGAATCGCGATTCCTTCCTGGAGCTGACACGATTATTAAAATTACTGGAAGTGCCTCTGCCTGAATTAAGGTACAAAACGAGACCAGATGTCAAAGTCAGTAGCATGGGTTTTATTTAATGGGAAATGTGGGGCAGAGAAAGAGATAGAAGGAAATAGGAAAAGGAGTGGGGGGAGAAGAAAAGAAGCGACAGAGAGAGATTACAATGGAAAACGGATCATCACTCCATGGAACCCGGCGGCGTTCCCTGGGTCTGGCTGTTCTGGTCTTCTTGGTGATGGAGTTCCCACAAAACACAGAGTCCAGTGGATAAATATCTGTTCAGGGGATTCCAGGCACCTCCCCTGGGGGTGGGAGGGAAGCTTTGCAGTGTCTTGAGACAGGCTCTGGATTTGTTTCCTCCCTTGGATCACGTGCAGTCCTCTGGTGGTGGAAGGCCTCAGGAATGAACTGGGGGGATGCCTTGGGGGGGTCTTTGGTGGTTTATGACCCTTCTCACATGAATGTCTCATGTGTAAGCGGCCTTCCTGGAAGAGGGGGGGTTACTCCTTTGGTTTGGTGTGGAGGTGCTTTAAGAAAGCACCATCACACCCCCAAAACCCTTCTCCTCCACCACCCCCTGGGCCTTGTTTACTTCTCCTCAGACCTGAGATGTTTAGACAACAGTCTTACCTCAAGTCCCGCTTCCCAGTCCAAATTCTGGTCAGGCTTCGGTGGTCCCAGACATGTAGTTGCTTCCTTGCAGTTTGACAAGAAGTCTTTTGATGATTTTGGCCATGTTTAATACATAACCAACGCTTCAGTCCCTCACAATACGAACATGCAACATATGGAGTGAGGTGGTGCTCGGGCAGGTGAGCCAGTGCTCAGTTCCAATTGCCTCCTTCAGGAGCAGTCGAGAGAGTTTCCAGTTTGGGGCTGAGCTCCAAAGGAAAAGGCACCTGAAACTGCTTCTTCTGATAAATCCATAAGTAGGGGAGGCTAAAAGAAGCTCACTGCTGTAACCAGCCAGTAACTTCCACTGCTACCTTGGCTATTAAAACCAGTGAGTTTTATTTCCCCTGTGCACAAACCCTGATGGTATTTGTTAAACTCCCTTGCTGAGCTGTGCACTGCTTGAGCAACCCTCTCCTCTTTCTGTTCCCCTTCCTTTGGACGCCAAATCTATGTCCATGTAGGTACTCCAATGTGGAAACAATAGCAGTGTCCCGTTTTGACGTAGCCAAGGATGAAATGTGGTGACTGTAGTAATATATTAACTCTTTGTGATTGGGAAGGTGATGAAGAAACTGAAGAGCAGGTGGCCAGTTACACCTGCACAGGAAGAGATTTTTTGGGTGAGTTGTGCTGTGCTGTCCTTGGCCAAAGCCATCGTGGCAGATCTGCCTCTGGCTGGGCATGACTGAACATCAAAGTTGTGGGAGGGGTTGTTCACCCCACTGCCTCTTAACCCTGTCCCCAGTGCCTTGGCAGGGGGGAAAACAGAGAAGAGCTGCATAAATTTCATTTTGGGTTGTGGCTTATGTTGGAAATAGAGTCAAAAAAAATCCTTGCTGACAAACTTGTTAATAAAACCTTGGATCCTGGGAAACGGGGGAGGTTTAGAAACCCAGCCCGTTTTTCATTTTTACAAGCTTGGGGCCAGAACAAATCCATGAAGTAATTTTTATTTCTGTCTCTCAGTGCTGCAGTGTTTGCTTTGGAAGGACGGCTGGGACCACTTGTCTGGAAGCCTGGCTTTGGCTGCTCCCATCCTGGTGTTGTTTTAAGGGAAACTGTCATAAAACCATCCCTCTCTGCTTGGGCTTTAGCTAGCTCAGCTGTTCCTGTGCTGGGTGACTTCACAAATCCAAGCCCAGAACTGCAGTTCCACCCTGGAGCTGACAGGGACTGGGAGCCCTGAGCTGGCAGGGGCTGCTGCAGAATAAATCAGGGTGTGGGCCTGGCACCTGTGTTTGGGAGCTGCTCCTAAATTACAGGATGATGAAGCTGAGAACATCAACTGCTGCTCTGACGCTGTAAATCCAGGCAGTGAGGGGTGTCCTGCATTGCAGAGTGTTAATTGAGAAAGATTGAGGGGCAGAAAAATACCAAGGAAAATGAGCAAGGTCCAGCACAGTTAATGAGTAAAAAGATAATTAGCCTTTAATTGGAAAATGGAGCTCTTTCTGGTGTGGATGTTGCCAGCCTGGCTTGGCTGTCCTGGGGCTCAGGAATAGGCATTGCTCTACAGGTAGGGAAGCAAGGTTGCTCTTGTTTTGTTTTTCTTGTTAATTTGGATGCTCTGCTTTATATCCAGTAAAAATCTTGTAGAGTTTGAACTTCATGCTGGCTGTGGAGTTCCTGGGCTGGAGCTGGAGACCCCTCTCAGTCTGAGGCTCCATGTCCCTGGCTGTTGTCCCTTGAAGCCTTTACAGACACACAACCCTCTTGGGCTGCATAACCTTCATTCAGAGAGAAACCTGGACCTTTAATTCAGCTTTAAATGAAAGACCAGGCTGAAAGAGTTCCAGCAGCCTTAGCTGCTGTGGGAGAGAAATGCTTGCTGGAAACTCTGTGGTGCTGCTTGATTTTAAAGTTTGTATTTGATTTTGGTATTTTGCATTCCTCAACAGAGTAGATGACTCCTTGTTTGAATGCAGATGTGGAAAAAGGATTGATTATTATCAGGGACTGGAGGGGAATAGTAGAGCTGGAGCTCCTGGGTCATGGCAGTGCCCTGACTGCAAAGCTTCCAGCTGGGATAAGCCCCTAGAGACACTGGGAAGAGAAAAACTAATAAAGTAAGGAGAAAACCAGAAGGACATCCAGGGTTTTTTTACTGTCAGACTTCCTTTGGGATGGAGCCTGGTGGGGCCGAGCAGTGCTGAGCTCGCACAGCTCCGCAGTCGGTGTCGTGGGACCTGCTGTGCCCCTCCAAGGGCTCTCTGCTGCTGGCCTTGTTCCTGCTGCTCCCAGGGATTTCACAGCCCTTTTATCTTGTTTTCACAGCTAATTCTGCTCAAGCCTGTGCAAACAGCAGGTTGCTCACAGGGGACCATTTGGCTCCACTCCCAACGGGAAGAGCCATCCCTGTGTGCGACCGCAGAGGGACGTGAACGGTGAGCACAGTAATTCTTCATGTTTTGTGTATTGCCTGTAATTAAAGGAAATACAAGAAACACACAACTGATGTACCTCATTCCTCAGCTCACCCACAACATCAGCCCTGGCAGAGTGATGGCTTTGTGGGCAGGGGATCCATGATTTGGGTTCCAGGGCTCTGCTGCTCCCCACCAGAGCTGTTCGGAGGTGTGTGGCTGGGCTGGCACCTGCTGGCCTGGCTGCAATTCCTGCTGCAACCCAGACTGGCCCAGCTGACCCTGCTGGTTTCTTGGTAACTGATATGATGGCACAGAGTAAATTGCAGAGGCTGACAGGATGAGTAGTTGCTTAGTGGTGACGCAGAGGTTTGAGTTTTAGCATCACCTGTATCCTTAAAAGCACGGCGAGGCTGGAGTGTGCAGGGAGGGTGTCCAGTGGGTTTGTCCTCCTGGAACAGGAGGATCCTGTGGGATCCTTACAGCAGTGTGCAGGTGTGTTGCTCCATCCCTGTGCTCTTCCTGCCTTTCCTCACAGGGCAATGGGGTTTACCCAGACTCTGCATCCTCCAGGTGTGGGTATGCTGCGCTGGGGTGAAAAAAGAATTGTTTCATGTTAGTGGCTACATATTAGTTTATTACAGCTCAGTGATGTTCCATGAGCTTTATCACAGCCCAATGCAGCCCATTAGGCCCTGTGTTGGACCCTGTCATGGGTGCAAAGCAGTGCTGAAGTCAGGATGGGTGTCCCACTTTTGTTCCGCTTCACCAAAAAAGTGCTTTGACTCTGGAGGTTGCTGAAAACAGCAAAGTGCCTCCTCTCCTGCCTTTGCTTATGGCATTTATTGAGTAGTTGCTCAGCAATAACCTTGTAAAATTTCCCATGTGCTTTTTTTGATACTCTAACCTATGAGTTTAGGAAATTAAAAGGATGATTTTAGCTGGGCAGATTCATGCTGAGGATTAGCTGAGCAGCTCCCGGGTTTTCCAAGAGATGGAGACAACTCGTGTTAAGAGCTGGACAGGAAACCAGTTGTGCTTTGGAAACTTAAAATCCTGCCTGTCCCTGTCTCTGGAGTGAGGAAACTACAGTTCTTCATCTCTGCATGTACATAATAATAAAAGATTAAAATATGGTACTGGGTCAGGGAAAAGCATTTTGCTGTGGAAACCAAAGGGTTTGGGGTGAGGAAATAAGTGTATCCATTTTCAGAATGTTAGACATGAGAAATGTCAGGGAGTTAAAACCCGTGTTGTGAAAAGACTCAGCAAAACCACCTGGGGTCCAAGCACAGACACATCTCTCCTGGCCACTGGCAGCCCCTGGCATGTACAGGTGTCCTGGCAGTGGCCAAAATCATCACCTGGATTGTATGTGACCTGCTGACCTAATAGCTTGGGAAAGGCAAATCTAATACTTTATTGCAGGTTTTTATTTGTAAAAGCATTAGATAGGTTTTTTTCTTTTCAGGATGCTAAATAGATGTTGTAGGAAAGTACATAGGAATTGCATTTCTGATTCTCTGAAGGTGCCTTAAATTGATTTGGTTTTGGAAATCTCACCTGAAGCCTTGACTGTGAGTGTGGCAGCCAGCCCAGGAGATGGCCTTGCACAACAGTGATGCCTTTAAAGGTGTGATTTGGGGCTTTGCTGTGCCCAGTCCTAAATTCAACCAGGGGCTGAAAACACCCAGGTCTGTCCCTTGGGGAAGGGAGAGCCCAGTGCCCAGCTATGCTTTGGGCAAAGACCTGGGGCAGTGTCTTGCTTTGGATGGGAAGAAGCTCCAGGGTGTTGCATGGATGTTCAACAACACCCTGTGGTGCTGCCAAACACCTCCACCTGAGGAGGCCACTGCTCCAAAACCTATTATCAAATTGGAATCTGCAGCCTTGTAAAAATAAAGCCTGTTATCTGTAATTGTGCAGCAGGTAACAGGTGCCAAAATTGCTGTCAGATCTGCAGAAAGGGACTAGATAAGAGGAAAAAAATAAAATAATAACTTTAGATTCAATTCTGCTGATGTACTCACCTATTCCCAGGGTCAGTGTAAATCGAGGTTTGAATTAAGCCAAAACAGCCCAGTTAATGTCTAAATCTGCCATTTCTCAGGCCCTGCAGAGGCAGACAAACACAAAATCGATATTTGTTCTAACTGTTGCTAAGTCTTCTTTACAGATTAATTTCTGCCTAATAATCCCTGCAGTTCTCCAGAGCCCTCCCTGCCATGGGCTGTATCCTGCCCTGTTGCTCCCTCCCAGCTGGTGATCCTGGGCTGCTGTGGCTGAGGGAAGGTGTGAGGACCCTGCCTTACCCCCAGCCTGAGCCCCTCCTGAAAAGCCCATCCTGCTGTGCCTTCAGGGGAGGAAGAAATTCCTTTTCCCCTCTCCGGATGTCAGGCATCTTTTTTTAGAAGGCAGAGGTAAATCCCACGCTGTGGAAATGCAGCCGGATTAACTAACACCCAGCTCTACACGCCGGACCCGTGCTGAGCCAGGAGATCATTTTGTCCCCTGTAGAGTTATTGCTGCTTTGAAGGATTGTTCTCGGCTCCTGCCACTAAGGGGGAGTGTTGCCACGCGGTGGAGCAGCTGTGGGACTGGAGGAGCCCGAGGCAGCAGGTCCTTTCCCTCCTCGCTGCTGCTTCTCCCTCCTGGAGCGCTGGGAAAGGCAGAAGTGACAGAGGGCTCGTCACAGCATCACCCAGGGGAGGGCAAATATCCTCCTGTTCGACAGAAAAGAGGGGAGTGACCCAAATTTCAGACCTGTCCTGGACAATAAGTGCAAGCATCATCCTCCCCTTGCAACCACGTGGGTTTTACAACGTGGACTGAGAGACACTTGTTGATCCACGGAGAGCGTTGAGGCTCCGGGATAGCAGGTGCTGCGTAGAGTGGGGAGGGCTTGATGAGGATGGAAGGAAGGTGACTGGAGGCTTTCCTGCTTCTGGAAGGACTGGATCACGAAGAGAAGAAATGCTCCAAAGCTGCCAGTGGAAGGGGTCCCTCCCTGCCTGGAGAAGAGAGTTAAAAATGGGTCTTAGGGACTCGTTGGGGTAGGACAGTTCAGAATCTCTGATTTCGGCAGCTTTCATGTGGTCTGATGCTTGTGTCATAACTTATGTGCTTAGTTTCACCTCAAGGTCCTTCCTCTGCCCTGTGAGAGAATGATATGTATGTGCAGATCAGCCCTTTTCCTCCTTAGTACCCCTGCTTCTTTGCCAATGAACTGCAGATAACCTCACTCATCTAATTTTTTTACCTCTACCTCCAAAGGGTTTTGTGATCTACAGATGCCAAACACGCTTGTTTATGGTTTGCTGGGGTAAGAATTGTGAGTTTTCTTTAAAAGTATGTTCCCTTTTCAGTTTCTTATTTCACTTCAAATGTCATCCTTTTTCTCTTCTTCTTTCAGGGCCACCCAGGGATTTTATTCACAGAATTGGAATGAGCTACAAAAGGGATAAAGATCATTCATGGGAACCTTGAAAGAATTGCCTGAGCTCTATGAAATGAAGATTAAAAATAAAACAGGGAGGTGAAGCACAGGCTCCAGCACGAACATCTTATAAACACTTGTCCATGAAATCGGGAACCCTTCCCACCGTGCTGGGCGATCTGCACGGGGAGGAGCTGCTGGATCCACCTCGGGAGTGGGGAGATGGGAGCACAGCCCAAGGGCAGGAAAACATAGCAGGTTGGAAAATCTGCCAGCTCTCTGTGAAACATGTTTCTGCTGCTTCCTCCCTGTGTAAAGTGAACAGGTGAGCTCTGCCAGGGGTTGTCTCAAAGCTGGTGCGTGTGAGTGGTGGCACCGGCAGAAACCTCCCACTCCTGGGGAAGGAGAGCGGAGCAGGAGAAGGAGGGAGAAAGAGCTGTCATCACTTGCTGCCTCCAGGCACAGCCTTCTGCTGCTTTGGTGCTGGTGTAAGACGAAGGGCTGTGGCAGTCACTGCTGCCCTGTGTGAAGGGGGGGCCCAGCAGTGGTTGGGTTTCTGTGCTGGGCTTTGCCCTGGAGCTGCTGGTGTTTCTGGGTTAACTGGTTGCATCTGCTCTTGGGTCTGAGCACCCAGAGCCTTTTCCACAGCCCTGGCAGGGCTCTGGTTTGCCTCCCCCTTCACAGTGCCTGGGAACCCCCTGGCCAAAGGCCTGGGGCTGATCACTTCCAACCCTTGACCAGTGTCCAGAGGGATGTTTATGGCTCTTGTTTCATCCCATCACATCAAAAATATTCTTGTAAAGCACTTTCCTCCTGACTGGTATTACTGGTATTTTCCAGGTCAAACCCATCCAGATCCCACACTTGTGCATCCAAGCCCCCTCTGGCATGGTGAGCAGCAGAAATCCTCACTGGTCCTTGGTCCTGTCCATGTAGTTCTATTTAGGAAAATGCTGCTGCTTCAGCTCTGGAGGTTAAGCCAAAGAAAGGGTCTGTGGAAGTTGTGAAGTTACTTGGTGAGGGCCCACACCTGTTTATGCACAAGGATTTTGTCTTGCAGCTTGGTGAGTGTCCTGTAGCCCAGCACTTCTCCACCCCCAGAAGTCTTGCTTGTGGGGCTCAGTGACACTCTCAGCCGATCTGCCAAGGGCCCAGGGCTCTCCCTGCCCCTCTGCCTTTCCCAGAATGTAAAACTGGTTGAATTGTGATTGCTGTGCTTTGGAACCCAAATCTCTCCCTGCCATGCACACACATTCCTGCAAAAAATGACAGGACCTGCAGTTCAGCGTGGATGTGATGTGTCTGAGGGGGAGGACAAGCAGCAGCTCCTGTCTGTGCCCTAGATAGGCAGGAGAGGCAGCCAGAGACCAGGGCACTGCTGAAGCACAGGGCTGGGAGCTGGGATAATCCCAGTTCCTGGCCATAGGAGGGAGAGATGTCCTGTGGCTCAAGCAGAATCATGCAGATGACAAGGGACTGATTTGATCCCTCTATCAAAAGCTCTTTTGTGTTGACAGACCTTATTTAACTGTCAGGAAATTATGCAGGACATAAAATGCCAGCTGAGCTGAGCTTCTCTGTGAGCTGGTTCTGTGCCTGTGTGGCAGATATGGCAGATACATCTGTCCAGCCCACCTTCCCGTTTTCCCAGCTCTCAGTCAACATCAGCCCTGCTGGGCATCTCCACCTTTCTGGCATGTACCTCTCATGGGTCCATTTTTTAGGGCTTTCCAAGCCCATGCCCATGTTCTGGCAGCGCTGTGCTGTGGGAAACCTTCCTTTGCCCAGGTAGATTTATCTGTTTGTTACACGTGGCTGGCGGGTCTGAAAGGCACTTGGTTGCACTCTGTTATTTACTGCCTCTCAGGTGAAGTAGGTCACCAATCCATCTTGGATTTATTCTGTGTGAGGCACGAGAGAAGGCAGTGAGATCCCATTTCTTCCCTGTCCTCCTTCTCCCCACCCACAGGCCATAGGAGGGAGGAGAGTGAAATCCCAGGGAGAAAGGCCTGATCTGGTGTTGTGCTGGATCCTGTGCCCAAGCAGAGGCTGTGACCCGAGGGAGGATGGTTTATGCCAGGGCAGCTGCCAACTGACTGCTCTTGGGCTGGCTTTGGTTTGCTGGGAGATGGTGGGCTGTGAATGTCAGTGGCTCAGGAGGTGCTCTCTGGCTGCTCTCTGGCAGTTGTCCCCACACAGCTTGCCCTGGTTTTGGGTCAGGCAGGGGATTCACACATGGCATTTGTGTTAGAAAAGGCACCCTTAAGCATGAAGTGTTTGTGCTATTCCTCCTGTTGCATTCTCTGGGTAAGTGACCTCAAGAAGTGTCTTTTGAGATAAGGTGAAGGGAGGTGAGCTCTTTTTCTGTTTGATGAAAAGCCATGCTGTGTCTGTCCTGCGTGTTTTGGAGCATTCTGTGGCTGGCTGGAGACCTGCTGAGTTTCCTGTGTTATCAGTACAAGTCACATTGAAAAGCAAAACCCTCCAGTCCCTCTCATTTTGTTTAAGGTTCCAGTTGGGGGTTATACAGATGCATGTCTGGCTCTGGCCTGGCTGCTTTCCCCTCCTGCCCCTGTGACCACAGCCCTGGTACAAGGCTTGGCCAGAACATCAGATTGACTTTGGGGGCTGGAGATGACCAGGAGCCAGATCAGGGTGGGAGGCTGGTGAGAACACCGAGGAATAACTCAGTGAGGACAAAGAGCTCCAGCTCTGGGTTAGCCAGCCAAGGCAAGGAAGGCAAAACTGCTGTTTCCAAGGATAAGTCCTCCTCCTGAAAAAAAAAAAAAAAGTCATTTTGGTTGTTGCTGATAAGGCATCAACTGAATTCCTCCCTTCTCTGTCCCCATCTCTGCAAGAGATCATTCAGCTATTCAGCTAAGGCTTAGCACACGGGGCTTTTGAAAGCATCTTGCTGCAAGTGCTTGGAAAATGCTATCATTTAAATCCATAATAGCTCTGTTAGGAAACATGCCCCAGGCATTCACATCAGCTCTTGGTGGTGCAGAGTGTGTGTGTCTGGTACCGCTTCACATCACCCAAGCCATAAATAATGTGAATCAAATGCAACACCAGCCTGCCTGGGCTCGTAGGCAGCCTCAGGCCACGGGCCCAAACGTGGTCCAGTGTGCCCAGGTGGGCTCTCAGCCAAGGCTGGGGCTGTGTGACAGAGCCTGGTGTCCTCTCAGGCAGGAGAGCCTCCCAGCTGAGCTTTACTAGGCCATCTGCTGCTGCCAGTGGGTCTGCTCATCCTGCTCCCCACTGGGGCGTCCACGTTGGGTGGTGGGAGAGGCCAAGCAAAGTGGGAAGGCATCAGTGAACCTTTTTCTCGGGAAAAAGTTAATTTCTGGAAGCAAACCTGGGAGTGCCACCAACTCTGTGACGCTCAGACACGTCCATGGCGCAAGGTCTGAGTAAACCCTGCTTAGCCTGAGCTTTTGGTGGCAGTACTGAGGTTAAAGAGGGAGGTCTTTTGGATCCTTTGCTGATGTCTCCATCTGTTCTTCTCATAAAATATGGATCTGGGAGATTTGGAATGTACTGCTGCAGTTACTGAAGTGCTTTTACATCACTTAGTGCTTGCTGCTGCCCACACACACCTCTGAATAATCATAAGTTTCTTCTATAATTACGTTTATTACACACTTGCTATGGTGACACACTATCCTGTGCTGTGGAGGAGACTGCAGCCAACCTGGAATTCTGCCCTGGGAATCAGTCCTGGGGAAATCCTTTCATAGCCTTTCTGTCAGGCTCCCCCTGCCCAAGACAGGATCACAGCAGGTAGCACAGAAATTAATAACAGGATCATCTTTCCTGTGTGTTTTGGTAACAGCAAGCTAATTAATAATGATGGGTCAACAGTTTTTAGGCTTTCAGGATTAGCCCCAGGTTTAGAGGAGGATCATGTGCATGTCTGAGCTGCAGTGCACAGATGTAGGCAGGTGGGTTGCAGTAAATGATATGTGACCCACATATTAAAGTAGGTTTTTTTGCTTGTTTAAAAAAAAAAGTTATGAACTTAATCCTCTTCTTCCCCCACCTGGCCCAATTCATTCAATCCCTCTTATTTAGGATAAAAATAAGACTTCAGCTTGATCAGGTAACTGCTGACTTTTGGGTGAGGTGGCCCAGCCCCCAAAGCCTCATGTTATTTTATGGATTGCCTCCCTGATGTGCTGCAGGGGTGGATTACAGCTGAGGTGCTGATGACATCTCATGTCCTATCAGGCCAACAGAGGGTTGTTGTGACTGGGAGATCAGTGGAACTCCACATGTGATCTGTGGTTCAGGAAACCCAGGAATCCTGGTTTGCAAGGGCAGCTGTGGGTGTGCTTGTATTGCTGCACTGCAATCCTGCTGGCAGAACAGGGATGGGGAGACCCTGCCCCTCTCTGCAGAGCTGTCATGAAGCCCTTGCCACGGTGATTAAACCTCTCCTACCCCCTTCATCATCCCTGTCCTTCCCAGTCGCTTCCCTCTTCCTCTGAATATCCTTAACCTCAGCAGCAGCAGGATAATCCTCCAGACAGGAGCTGGGCCAGCTCAGCCCATCTAGAAAAGCTCCTTTCTGCCTTTGTCACCTCAGCTTTCCTTCATCCCTGAGGAAACTGCCCCAGAGCAAAGAGCGATGCGTGACAAGCGGTGCAGTTACAGCACCCTGTAGGAGTGCCAGGCAGTGAGCACGGGCTCCCCACCTGCCTGCTGGGAGCCAGCCTGCCTTCCTGGAGCCTACCTGCCTTTCTGGAGCCAGCCAGGAGCCTACCTGCCTACTGGGAGCCAGCCTGGAGCCTACCTGCCTGCTGGGAGCCAGCCAGCCCCGGCCCACAGTGTGCTGGGTAACAATAGGGTAATCAGTGCCTAAGCTGCTAATTAAAATATAAGTGCACTGCAGTGAGAAGGGGCTTGTGTGATGGACCTTGAAACGCTCTGTTTGCACAGCTGATGAGATGGTTAATGCTCGACAGAAACTCTGTGCTGCACATATGGAAGCCTGGGGGTGCTCTGCTGCTGGGGGCTCCCTGATTTGGTGGTCTTAGAGCATCCTGCTTCATCCCAGTGGCTGCAGCAGAGCCTGGGATAAGGTCTTGGTTCAGTTTATACCAAAATGGTGTCTAAATGTGCTGGTTGTTTGTTTAGGGATGACCCACCTGCCTTGGGGAGCACTGACAGGGTGTGAGTTAGTGGGGACAAGGAGCTGGAGCTGTCCTGCAGACCATGGCTGTTCTGTACCCCTTTACCTCCAGGTGTACAGATGTCCAAGCATTTTTTTGTTGATTCCCCCCCCTCCAAGCAGTTGTGCCTGTTCTAGGTGCCTCTTTCCCTCAAGGTCTGATCCTGCAGCAAAGTCTGAGTTGTAGAAGTTGTTGCAGGGATGAGTGTAGTGGCAGGAGCCCAAGGTGCTACTGAAGCTTTGTGGGAGTTTTGTGCCAGAACTGGCCTGAAGGTAAGTCCCCAGTGCTGGTCCAGGGTCTTTTTGTGTGATGCTTAATGGAGATCTCACAACAACACTATGAGGTACAGAAATACTGTGATATGGGAGGAGATGAGTGTGGAGGTCTGTGCTGGGGAGCCTGGACCCCCCCTCTTGAGCTCTAACCATGGAGCAGCACATCTTTCCCTCTGTAATGGGATAGAAATCAAATGCAGGGAAATCAAATGTAGGGAAACCCCTGGGGAGGCAAACTTGAATTTCTGGGAAACATCACCTTCACATCCAGGCACAGAGATGCACAGGGGTCCTGGGCTTGGAGGGGGTCCCTTTGAAGCAATTGCCTTTCTTATCCCTGTTTTCTGAGAAAAGCAGCACAGGCATGTGGGAAGAGGCGCTTCAGCTTTGTTTTTATTTGCTGGAGAAGGGATCTTCCAGCAGCTGCATACTTAATGGCTTTCCAGGGCCATCCATTAACCCGACAAGTCGACCAGCGAACCCAGAGCAATGATTCTACCTGCTTGCCACGACATCTCTTTTTACCCCAATAAACATTCCCACTCCTTCTGTCTCAGCTGATGAATCTGCCCGGAGATGCAGAGAAGGGTGTCTTCAAAACATGAATCCACGTCAGAAGATTTGTGAGCAGCCAGCCAAACAATTCCAGACAGAGAGACATGAGAAAGAACATCGTTCCCGAAAGCGCTGCATTATTGATTAGGCAGTTGTGATCCATAAAACATAGTAAAACCAAGGGGCTGGCTGCAGAATGAATTCCACCAAAAAAAGGTCGTCTTTTACTGTCTCTGATCCTCAAGGACGGGGGTAAAGTAAGTTTAGTACCGAGCAGGAATTCATTTGTATAATAATGGTTTTTGATGACTCGCAAAGGTTATTTTATGATTAGCCATCTAATTATAAAATGGCCAACAATTTCATCTTATCCAAATCTGCATCAGCTAAATTATGAAATGCCCTTGTTTTATGCAAATTCTGGAAATACTGCTTCTTTAACCTCCCAACCCTGCTGTCTGTCAATTGTTGTGTGGAGCATAAATCTCAGGGCAGTGCCAGAGCTGGATTCAACTGCAAATAAAACACAGTGAATTAATTCCATAGGAGCACCAGAGATGGGAATGGTGGTAGAGGTCCAGCACAGGGCAGATGTGGATGTCTAACCCTGTGATGTGGCTCAAGCTGAGCTCTCCTGTCCAGGGAGGTGCTGGAGCTGGCACAGGGAGGTAGGAGAGTGTTCCAAGGGAAGGTTCATCCATCATCCAAGGGGCTGGAGATATGAAATGTCCTCACTCTCAGGCTGTGCAGGTGCTGGGGGACAGCTGCCCTAAGCTGGAGCTGCACACTCCATCCTTCCTTGCCCTTTGGACCATAGAATGATTTGGGTTGGAAGGGATCTTAATGATCATCTCATTTCAATCCCCCTGCCATGGGGCCACCTCTCACTAGCCCAGGTTGCTCAGGGCCCCATCTAGCCTGGCCTTGAGTACTTCCAGGGATGGGGCAGCCACAGCTTCTCTGAGAACCACCCCCTGGTTTCTCTCTTCTTTGGTCAGTTGGGGTCAAGAGTATTTTTCTCTTGGGCCTGAGGAGCATTGCTGAAAGGTCCTACAGGACCATGGCCATGAAGGACAAATTCCTCCTGTTCTTGTCCCCTCAGAGCACCCCTTTGAGGTGTTTCTCACCTCATGTTCCTGTTAAAATAAGCCTTTAATTAAGGGTTTGTACCTGTGTCCCTGGTGAGCTCTTGAGGAGATGGTGAGAGCAGAATAAGTGCAGTGGGAATGAGGAGCTGGACTGGGAAGCCCTGGAGGGTTTTCAAAGGCTTCAGGATGGTTCCTGCAAGGGCAGCTTGTGCCTTCTGGTGGGGTTCCTGGCAGAGGCTGGGATCTGCCACGGCAGGGATGGGGGAATCTTGGTGCTGGAGGGAGAAAAAGCAGCAAAGGAGGAGAAGAAACACCAGGAAAGGGGGAGGAAAGGAGGATTGTGAAGATTAGGTGCAATTAGTTACGTGCACTTTAAACATCAGATCCTATTAAACACTCCTGGTTTAAAACTAGGCCCTATTATATGGTTGCAGCTTCCAGACAAAGTCCCGTTAAGTGGAGCTGCTTTGAAATCCGGGGCCTCAGACACAGCCATTATGGAGATCAGGCCCCATTAAATATATTCAGTTTGAAGATTAGGTCTGGTTACACACAGGCAGTTCAAAGCTGGCCTCTAATTAAGCAGAGGCGGTTGGAGATGCGGAGCTTGAGGGGAGAGGGGGACCTGTGGAGCAGCTCTGTGCATCTACAGTTCCTCCCTGCTGGGAAGGAGCCTCTGGCCAGCCATGGGCAGGATGTTTGTGGTACTGCCTGCACATGCTGGGTAACCCCAAATAGATCCTTCAGCATGAAAGTGGTTAGGGTGGTCTCCAGGCTGGTCAAGACAGAGGCTTGAGGCTTCAGGAGAGCTTTGGAGGTGATGCTCACAGGAAAAACAGGGGGCTGAGGGAACACCTCTGACTGGATCAGGGGCTTGAGGAATTGGGGGAATTTCTGTGTCCCCCTCAGTTTTCTCTGGGGGCTGTAACATCTGGAGTCTTTGGACTTGGAGAGGAGCAAGGGCCGTGCTGCAGGTGGTGTGGCTCTGTACACAGGGAGGTAAATCCTGGGTAGAACCAAGGGGTTTTGGTATCCAACAAACTGTGGATTACAAGGCAATAGGGACACTCACCTGTCTTCTAGGACTGAAGGAGCTGTGCATGGTGTGGCTGGGGGCTGTGTTGTGGGTGCTTGAGAACTCCACTCCCAGCACGAGGCTCCCTTCTCTGCTGTCCATGACAGTGCACAGGGCAGACTGGGTGACTGGGGACCTGGTGGTGGTTTTGCTGTAGCATTGCACAGTTCCTCTGGATTTCTTGTGTGGACACTCACCCTATTCATGGGAAGGGTTAAGAAATACATCTCAGTGATAGCCTGGGGCAGAGGATGGGGAGAGTGACAGCAGTGGGGTCCCAATCCTCTGCCATGGACAGCCCAGAGCTGCTGAGCCTTGGCTGGACATGACTTGCTTACACAGCTGACATTTTTCCTGCAAAGTACTGTCAGCCATCCCTCCTTGTCCTGCTTCTCTACGTGCTCATCACAGCTCCTGCTCTGCCTCCACAGTGTGATGCACAGAGGTGTGAAGAGCAACAAGGGTCATTTTCTACCTGGTCCCCACATCAGTGCAGGTCAGTAAGGAGCCCTTGAGACACTCTCACAAACATTACTGGCATAATTTCTATTTCTTTCCATTGGATTTATTTGGTGCTGAGCCTCAGAAGCATCAGATCACTTTTAATTAGTGCTGAGTGCTTTTATCTTTGATGGAGCAAAAGGATTTTGCCATTTGGATTTTGGCATATGAAATATTAACTTAAAGATATATATTTAATTTTTGTATTAAATAATATGTAGCAGCACAATATTAATATTAAAACTTTAATACAATGTAAATGTCAGAATGAGTTGTAGTGGTAAAACCTAAATGAAACATATTTACATCTCTGTTTCACTTGCAACAGCAAAAGATTTTCAAGTCAAAACAGATTTTTTTCACTTTTCATCAGAAGTGCTGCTTCTTTGTTCTCTAAGTAACCATTCCATTAGCAGTTGTTTTGGGTGGTTTTTTAGCACTTCTAAGCTCATGACCTGAAGACTCAGGACTTTAATGAGCGCTGAGGCTGAGACCTGTGGTGAGAGGTGGGAGTGCTGTCAACTCCCATATCTTCTCATCCTGATCTTTCCTCTTCTATTTGTTCCCTCCCTTTGTGTTCCTGGGAAGGAAATGTGGGTACCTGGCCCTGGCTGATGCTCTCATTGCACAGGTGGTACCCACAAGGGTCAGTGGGAAGAGTGGCTGCTCTCTGCTGCTGAGTGATGCTCAGACAGGCCAGAACAAACGAGCAGCCCCTTTCCCTGTGAGCTGTGCTGGGCTCAGGTAGCACATATACATCCCAGGGAGTTGTTCAAAAGGCATGCAAAGGTGGATTTGCTCTGGGCATGCTTGCAGTCCTGCCTGGTGCCCAGAGTGGGAAGGGTGGCAGGGGGAGGAAGCTGCGCCTGGGTTCAGGGAATCACAAGGGGATGATCCAAGCCTGTGCTGCCATGAAGAGTGTGAGACAAGATGACTTTGGGGTAGGGAGGGTGCCCTGCTCTAGCCTGGCCCATCTCCTTGTGCTGTTTGGCCTGGCTAACTCAGCTCCTTACTGGGAGGGGGATGGAAGAGCCTCCCTTCCCCTCCCAGCTGTTCTCTCCTGCTGGGAAGACTGAGCCTTTAACCTTCCAGGACAGAAGTGGAGAAAAACAGTGAGAGAGTCAGTGAGAGACTGTTGGGAAAGGTGGAGAGGATGAGGGACTGGGGCATCCCTGTCCCACCCTGCTGGCTGTGCTGGTACCATCCAGGTGAGCTGAGACACTGGCAGGCTGTGGGAATACCTGAGCTGGCTTGGACTGGGACCACAGTGCCCAAAAAACCCAACCTGGCTCCACTGTATTAACAAGAGTTGGTCGAGCACCAGTCCCAGCAGGAGAGGTTGGCTTGACCTGCACATTCTTTTGCTTTTGATGTTCCAGGTGGCTGTGACAGAGAATCCCTGTCCCAGAGGCAAAGACTACCAGGACAGGCTGCTCGGAGCCGGGAGCTGGAGCAGTGAGGGCCGTGCTGATGGAGCCAGTGCCAAGCAAGCAGGTCTCTGGGAGCAATATGTACGTGCACGAGGATTCCTTTTCCTTTCATCCTTTTATCTGCATCCCTTTTTTGAAGAAGCAGCAGATGAAAGAGCCCACCACTCACATCAAACCTCCATCAAGAGCATTAATGGGAATGTTTTTGGCTTTATGGTTTGCTTTGAAGGAACCAGTGGCAAAATGAGCTAGGAAGGCATGAAAGACACCCCAGCTAGTTTAGCCGCATTTCCAGTGTCAGAAATTTGTTCTCAGAAGTAATTAAGATGCAGGTATTCGAAAGGATGCACGAGGGCACATCATTAAGGTGCACTTAAGCGCAGCTTCTTGGCTTCTGCTGTGCCCCAGGGATAGCTGCAAACTACCCCAAATTACCTCATGGGATGAAGGTGGAGATGCAAAAACATTTCAGAACTTGCCTCTGGATAGACCTTCTCTTTTAAATTCCTTTTCCTTATTGAATGCAATAAATCAGATGCGATGGCTTCCTGTATCAGGAATGAGACACTGTCCCAGGCTGGGGAGATGGCAATGTGGGATGAGGTGTGGAGCTGCTGGGAACAGGCCCAGGGTGGTGTGGTGGATGCATGAGTGGAGGGTCAGCTGAGCTCTCCCACCTTCTAGGAGATTGATTCCCCTGCATCAGTGGATTTGGGACCAGCGTTTAATAACAGGACACGTCACGATTGCAAATATCTTAGACAGAGAGATGTGGTGATCTCATACCTTCCTGTGTGTGAGCTATAAACTGTAGGGCTCGGGTCCAGATGTGTGAAGGTTAATAAAACCAAATAAAAAATTAATTCCCTTCAGCAGAGATGGTTGCTGACGATGCGCCAGTTGAGCTGCTCAGAGTAGAACTGCTCCGTGGTCTGTGTGTGGATTCCCTGATTTCATGGCCAGGAGGTGCATTCGCAGGTGTAGCAAACATCAGCATCTGTTCCCCTCCTGTCCACCTGCCAGGAAGGAGCCAGCATTTGCTGGAGCTCCATAGCTGCTCCTGCTGGTCCCTTCCAGATGTGCAATCCCTCAACAGAGTGAGCGAGTGGGCAGTTTTAGGATGAATCAGTGGAAAGACCTTTTGCTACAGGATGTCATTAACCACAGTTTTCCCATCCTGCTGAGGAGTTCAAAGCTATGTGTAGCTTCTGTGGACAAGAGTGGAGTACTTTGCATCCAATAAACACTCTTTCCAGATATTATGTGGTCAATTGTTTTGGTGGTCATAGCTCATCTCTAGGGTGGAAACTTGTCCACAGAGGGGGGACCCTGTGGTCTGGTGGCCACCCACAGCCTCCAGAGTGCTGTGGAGCAAGTGCTGTTGGTAATTTCCAATTGCTTTTCCCTACTACTCAATATCAAAGCATTTATTCCTGAGGCTCCTCATTCTGGTGCAAGGATAGGTAGTAGAAATGAGACCGTAGGGATGTCCTGTGGGAGCTGGGTGAAGACCAGAGATCTGGGATTTTGGGCACAGAGGCAGGGCCCTGAGGGCACAGCCCTTTGCTTCTGTAGCACCTCTTTGCTGTAAAAGTATAGAGTAGTTAAGTGTAACTCTGAAATGTGTTGCTGTGTCTGAGGAGCCTTTGTTCATGGCTCTGGCTCCCTGAGGGGTGGTGCCTCATGGGCACCCACATGGTCACCCCCTCATAGGCAGAGGAATGCTGCTGTGGCACCCACAGCCACGGGGACTGGCACACAGTGGCTGTATTATGTAGTTTCTGAAATGCAGAAGAATATAAAAATTCAAGGGATAGCTGGAGTTCGATTTCTACAGGTGGAAGGGGAGCATTGTATTTTTACCACTAGGCACGGAGGGACTGAAATAAAATTGAACCCAGAATCTTCATCTTGTTTTAACGAGCTGGGAAGAGCAGGCAAGGAGAGCAGTTAGCAGGAGGGATAGGATGGGATGACAGCTGCCCCAGCAGGTGAGAACCAGCCTCCAGGAGCAGGGATTGGCCACAACTCCCCTTGCCTCACACACAAGGGGGCCAAACCCAGTTAATTCCCCTCCCTGGGATGTGCTGTGCCACTTGGTGTGATGCTGGGTGGAATCTCATCCAGCTTCAAACCGAGTTTGGGGGCTGGATGCTGTGCAGCCTCGTGGGTCTGGGCTGACACACCTTGGTGAGCCACAGCCTGGCTCAAACACCCAGCTGGCAAAACTGCTAATTTCTCTATGGATAACTCTGCTTTTTTCTTCACAAACCTGATGTAGGTGGTCTCTAGATGTCCCTGTGCCCTGTGGGAGAAGGGGTGGCCAAGCACTGAAATGCAGATGGGCAGGAATGTCAGGGTTGTCTCCCGCTTTGTGTTGGGCGGCTTTGGGGACTGACGACACCTCATCTCTGCAGCTGCTATTTCTCTCCCAGCCCAGGCAGGCAGAGGCCATTCAGTACAGGCCTGTGCCTGAGGAGCTGATGAGAAATCTGCCCTCAGACTGGAAGCTTTTGTAAGTGTGGCTGCCTGGATGTGGAGGGAAGCTCTGTTGGGCTGCTGTGCTATCGATTTAGACATTACCTGGGGTTTGCAGCCTCACTCCTCTTCCTTCCCATTTGCTTTGGGGCTCTGCTGCCACGCATTGGCAGGAGCTGCTCCCTCCTTGCCTGGAACGGGGAGTTGGGTCATGACTGCAGCCTGATCCCCCCAGGCCAGGCTCAGACCTTCAGAGCGAAGCTCCTTGATGGACCCCTAGGCAGGACAGCACTGTCCCAGCAAGGAAATTAATTTCTCTCCTTTCAGGCTCAATTTTCTGCTATGGTGATGCACAGGAGGCAGAGCACACCCGCTGAAACCTCTCCAAAATATCACTTTGGAGTCATACACAGAGAAAGCAAGGATTTCGAGCAGGCAGCACTTTTTTTAAAGAAACTTCCAAGTTCCCCCTTTTTGCTGGGTGATGGCATCTCTCAGGACATCACTAAGAGGAGGTGTTATGAATGCTGGTGGCCTAAAAGAGACCACCAAGAAGAAATCCCTTCTTCCAGACACTGCTTCAGGATCTCTTTCTGGGTGTTATTCCCCCAGTCCTCATGCCTTGCCCTGCAGAAGCATCTGGTGAAGCTGCTGAGCACTCAGGGCACTAAGCTGAAGAGAGAGACTTAAATCTGCTGGCTGGAAAACCCACAGTAGCTTGGGCAGAGTGTGATCACTGCCTGCAGTGAGCCCCTGTCCCCAGTGCTGTCACTGCTCTGGCCCTGAGCCTTGGGGGATGCAGTGCTTCACCCAGCACTGCAGCTCCTGGGGTCACCTCTGCCTCACCAACCCACCCAGGGCTGCCCCTGTTCCTCCATCAACGTGGTCGGACTCTGCTGGGCATCTTAACACATGGATGGTGGCTACAAAACTTTCTGGCTGTGTTTCCCTTTCCACTGGGAGCCGGGCAGGTGGGTGTGATGCCACAGGACTCAGATTTCTGTTCTCTTCCCACTCAGCTTTTGCTTCCCGGGTCCATCTTGGCACCCTCAGAGGGGCCACCTGCAGTTTATTGAGGTGAAAAAGGAACATTTGGGGCACAGGGTGGAGAAACTGATTTTTTCCTTTTGTGAAGGACAAAAAGTAAATCCTCAATGCTGGTGTGAAATGGCACAGAAAAGGAGTTGTCTGGATTACAGGGAGAGAAATGCAAATTATATTAAAATGGGGGGAGAATCAGGAAGGCTTTATTTGGGCCATTCACTGACAAAAATTGCAGCTACAGGCTGTGCATGAGAAGGCTCAGATTTGAATCCACAGAAGCATTTGGGCTTTAATAATCCTGCGGTATTCAGGCAAAACTCCTGTGGGGTCCAGTGGGAGCCTTGCTCGGGGCCTGGAGGATTTACCTTATCGGTCGTTTGAAAATGTTAAAGAATTTAAACCCCCCAGCTGACTTAGCTGGAGGAAAACGCAGTGCACAGCAATGCCAGTGCCTGTGTGTCACGGCGAGAGCCGGCACCGCATCCCTGCAGAGCAGCCCGGCTTTTCCCTTTGTCCTTTCCCACTCCCCATGCAGTGGGATGAAAGCAAAAGCCTATAAAATTTCTCACACCACCCTCTGTCAGCTCTTTTTTCCTCCTTTATTTCGTTGTGCCTGGCTGGGCTGTGAACCCTTTGTTCCTGGCTGCCCTCTGCCCTGGGTGCTCAGCCAGGATGCCAAGTGGCCAGTGCAGGGTCAGCATTCCTGGGATGTGCAGTGCTTTGTTAGTGATGGTCTTGCCACGTGCCCCTGTGGTGCTCGCTGTGAGCTGCACAGGCACTGATGTGACTGATGTGACATGGGGGATGAAGTTTTTTTACAGACCAAATGCCCCCCTGGGACAGTTCTGTACCAGCACCACGAGCACCTGCTCTCCCAGCTCCCCACACTGGGATTCAGGCATTTTAAATAGCAGTGAGTGCTTCAAACTATGGTCCCTGGGGACAACATCCCTTGTCCTCAGTGAGTAGGAGACAGCTTTGCTTGTGCCACTCTGTGCTGGGGTTGTTTGTCCCCCACAGAACTGCCCTGTGCCCATGGCTGTGGTGTGGGATGTACCCCGGGCACCAAGCAAGACACAATTAAAAAAATTATTTATCAACCTTTTTTGTGGCTACTGCAATTGTTTTGAGGCCCCATCTCTTTCTCACGTGACCTGAGTTTTACCCCTTGAGGCAACAGGGTTGATGGAAACCCTTCTGCATTGTTGTTTAAACCCAAAACTAAGAGGAATGAGGGGAAGTGTTGGAAAGCATTGATTTTCAGGATCTCCACTTTCCAATCTGCGATGGAGAGAAGAGCAGACCCTGATGTGCTGTGACCCTGCAGTGCATGGGCTATGCTGGTGTGGGTGCAGCTCCTCACCAAAGCACGTTCCTGCTTAGAAAAGGGCACCTCCTTGGAAGCTGGAAACCAAAGGGCATCCTGATGTAGAAGGAGCTCAGGTGAGGAGCCTCTGGGGACTTGCTGGGCAATCAGAAATGAGAAGTTCACACCAGGCAGCTCAAAACACTGGAGCAGGACCAGCTGCTGCAGAGGATGTTCTTGCTGCCCCCTGTGCCTGCAGCTTCAAGGGAAGAATGGGAAAAAGTGGTGACTGTTGATAAAAGGAAAGTTCTTCATGTGCTCAGACAACACTCAGACCACGTCCTGAGGAATAAACCCTTGTAACCCACATGGCATTTTTAATCCTGTTCTTCAGGTGGCCGTGGCTCTCCTCACCATCAATCTGAGCATCAGATCAACCTGAGTCCTGCACCGCTGAAACCTCAGAGATAATTTGCGGCAGCATTTCCCAGAGGTTAATGATACGTTGTGGGAAGTGGTCACTTTTAAATTCACTGCCGTCTGATTTCACTTTATATCCTCTTGTCTTTGTGCTGCTGCAAAAACACCAGCCCCCAGTTGCTCATTGCAAAAGCATCTGGCTTTCACCTGATTATTAACTCCTTTTTTTTTTTTTTTTCTATTTTGGGATCCTTTTCCCTTCCTGGTAATTGGTGCTGGGTTGCTGTGGGGAAGCCATCTGCGTGACTGGGGAGATTTAGAGAGTCAGTAACAGCAGGGATGTTATCAGTCTGGTATCTTAGAAGACTATGGTAATCCAAAGCTGATTACAGCTGGGCTGGTGCAGTGGGAAATTCGGGACATATTGGACACTGACACTTTCCAGCAGCATCAAGCTGTGCTGCGCCGTCTGTGCGTGCTGGGGGTGGGAAGGCTCTTCTCTCTGTTTGCATGGGAGGGGGACAAATAGTGATCCTTTCCCTTTGAGATCATGGCTGCAGGTCTCCATTGCCAAAGGAGGTGAGGGGAGAAAGGAGATAGGAATGAAAAAAAAGAGGTGGAAAGCACTAAAGCACTGCTGATGGTGGGTACGTGGCTGTGAGGGTGAACACGTCCACAGACAGCGCTCATGTTCCCCTGCCACGACAAAGTCCCTGCCCAGGGCTGCTCCCCATGGATATGGGTCAGTCCCATACAGCCTTCCTGAGCCAGCAGATTGATGTGCTTGGGCTTGGCCAGACTTCTGTGCTGCCCTGGTGAGTGATGCAGCCTGAGCAAACCCAGCACATACATCATCACTCCCTCTGACGCCTGGGATTTATCCCCACCAGGGCTCTCACTTCTGCTGGGCTTTATTAACAAATATCAGGGATTTGATCACCTTCAGTCCCATAAATACATGCCAAGGGGAGCTGCATCAGTGTTGACATCAGCAGAGGGGATTTCTGTCAGCCCTGAGGCCACCAGGAGCAGGCTGGGACTGTGGGATGCTCTTTGCTCATGGGGCAGCCAGTCATGTAGGGCAGCAGAGCACTGAACCCGACCCCATGCAACAGTCTGGCCACACAAGGATGCTGTGGTCCAGTTTGACTTGGCAAAAGGACTGGCTCGGTGTAGAGATGGAAAGCTTTCCCCTGAGTGCTGGCAGGGTGCTTTTCTCCACGGTGAGAGGGTTTCTGAGTGCTCCGTGCTGGCTGCTGCATCTGCACGGAGGAGAAAGGGCAACAGGGGAGCCTCTGCAGGAGATTGCAAGCTCTCAGTGTGGCTCCTTCCCTTTGTGCTGAGGGGGGCTGCAGCAGAGGACAGCTAAAGGGGGCTGCTGGTGCTTTGGGGAGCAGAAAAAGGGCCTGCAGTGTGCATGTGCTGCCCCGTGTTGCTGCCTCGACATGGGGGATATATAATGGGAAAGGCTGCAGTGGGGCCAGTGTGTAAGTGGGGTGTAAAAGAAAGTGGAGACCCCTGAAATGCTCCTATCCCAGCTTGCATCCATCCAGCTCATTTTTTGGGTGTTTATTTTATTAATTCCCACTTGGCTCCCCCTCAAGCACCTGTGCATTGGGTTGTCCCCCCTGCAAGTGTCACTGGCTGTGGCAGCACTGTGGGATCAGCACGAGGCCACGCTCAGGCTGCCCCGGATCAAACTGTGCTATCGATCACCACTTTGACTCCCGCTGCTTTATTTACTTGCTCAGTAATATTTTGCTTAATAAAACCCTGCTACAGCGATTACTGAGTCCCCAACCCTTTTGATTTCCAATTGCATTCCCAGCCCCAAAGACATCAGTGTTCCTGTGTTTCCCCAGGGAGACAGCCTAGGGTTTATATTGCATAATTTGGGGTTGTATTTGCTGACCCATTGCTGCTTCATAGATAGGTACCAGTAGATATACACCATCTTGGGATGTTTAGATGATCTGGAGAGACCCTTTCCCAGGAAACATTCCCTGCAAAGCCCAGGGGGAGAAAAGGAACAGCAATTCCCAGTGACCCTGATACTCCAGCTGGGAGTATGGGCATGAAAACTCAGTAAAACCCTTGATGTCCTCATCATGGGTCTTAATAGCCCACTGCTCATGGGAACACCTCTTGATTTATGCAGTGATGCTCCACAGTGAGGGAAGCATCATCCTTCTCATTAGTGCAGCACCCAGCACGGTGGGGTGGGCAAGCCAGCAGTAGAAATATGAAATAATATCAGTAGAAGGAAGCAAAAGTGGAGCTTGCCAGTAGCAGCCATGCTGGGGGTTGTCAGGAAATGACAACACTACGTGCAGGCTCTGTGCAAGATTAGAAAGTGTTTGGAAATTGTACCCCCGAGTCTTTAGCCAGGAATGGGCAGCATGCAAATACAGTGAGTTAATCATTGCAAAATAGGACAGGGTTTCCAGGGACAGGAGGCAATTTTATTCTTTCATTATGCAGGCTCCTTGCCTTTAAATATGTGGAGAAGAAATTTGTATGTTTTGGAAAAAGGAAGCGAACAAAAGCAACAGAAAAGGTTTGTACAGTGGAGATGGTTTTGGAGACCCTCGCTGCTCCTCAGGGGATTGAGGCAGGGACATGGGGTTGTGCTGGGGGCGTGTCTGGGCTTGATGGTGGCAAGGATTTGGTCCCACTTAAGAAGGTGGTGTCACCCCTCCCGGCTGCAGCTGGGTTTGGTGCAATCTTTGCCTTGGCCTTATGCGCAGACCAGCTGTAAACTCCAGGGGTGCTGCGCCCATTTTGGGGGGATGCCTGGCTGGGGGAGCCAGTTTGGTCCCCTGAATGGATCAGTCACACTGAAATAAGGACACCATCCCTAAAGGTGTGTGAGCACGAGGCAGGAGCCAGCAGTGCCCATGGGTCAGGGCAGCACAGGCAGGTGATACATCCTCACCCCCCCAGCCTGGATCCCACCAACAGGAATGGTGTGGTACTTGCTCCTCTCTCATTTTATCATTTGATATTCTTCCTGAACTTTCCATCAGTGGAAAAAAAAAAAAATAATGTTCCTGTTTGGCTGTTTCAGTCTAATTTGGGATGAAAATGAAACGCTGAACTGTTCCTGTGGCCTGAGGCAGTGTTTAGCCAGATCTATTAATACAGTACATGCATATTAATAGTGGCTGCTTCTGAAGGGACCACGTGTGGCTGTGCCTCGGTCCCACGGGGCTGTGGCTGCCCTCGGTGGCATTCTGGGATGCAGGATGCTGTGCCGGGATTCAGGATGCAATGCTGCCTGCTCTCCAGGGCTGCCAGGCTGCGATGGGGCTCCCACCTTGGTGCCTATGCGGCAGCAGCCAGTGGGACTGGTGCCTCTGCATCGTCAGGCGACACAGCATCCCCTCCCGAGTGCCCTTCCCCGGCCCCACGGCCTCCAGGCCCCGGGAGAACCCTGGCATGTGGGTGCTCTTGGGTGCTTTGGAGTGGTTTGCTGCCTCTAGATGGCACTGACCCAACGCGCACGTTTCAGGAGCGGCTTCTGAATTACATCTTTTTCCCTCCCCGGGGTTATTTTTGTTTTAGAATCCTGTAATAATGGATGTTCGGTTTCGGCAACGAGGCGCTGATTACAGAAATAATCGATGCCATTGAGAGAAAAGAGCCTGTCCGGGCAGGTTCTTCCCTGCTCTCCTCCTGCAGGAGCCGGGCCTCGGGTCCCTGTCCCCCAGGAGTGAGCTGAGAAGAGCAGGAGGGATGCTCAGCCCCATGGGCAGGGGGAATTGCTTTCCTGGATACTCTCTTCCTTCCCTGCATACCTGTTATGCTGGTGGGGAAGGCAGCAGTACAGTGTGGATCTGGGCAGAGTCCTTGGCTTCGACAGACATCCCCTGTTCTGCTCTCAGTTATGCCCAGTAACAGCTTTGCTCTCTAAATCCCATTTTATGCCGATTTCCACATCCCTTGAGTCAGGCAGGGAGAATCTGCCTTAAACCCTGGAGCAACATGAGATCTGTGGAGCTCGGGGATGCTCCGTGGACCAAAGGCATGAGAACGGGAAAGGGGGAAATTCCTAATCCTTCTTGGCCTCCTGTGGAGGAGAAATGGGGTGCAAATGGTGCTTGATCCCTGAGCAGCACCATCCTGTCTCCTCCCCGGGGCATCCATGCCCTCTGCACCCTTCTCCTCCCCGTGGGAACGGGGATGTGCTTTTCCCACCACGGGGCTAAAAGCTGGGGATGATTTTATAAAGAGACCCAGAGGTGTGGGATGCTCCAGGAACTTTTAACAGCCAGTGACTATTGGAAAGGAGGGTCATGGCTGCAGTAACTGGAGCTCAGAGGGGTCAGTCCAGGCCCCTCCTTGGGGCAGGGGAGGGTCTCAGCCCCTCGCTGCCTCCCTTCCCTGCGGAACTGACCCCGGCTCCTGCAGGAGGGATTACTTATCTCGTGGAAGATAAAGCCCCCAGCATCACCCAGGCTGGAGGACTCCTCATGCTCCCTCCTAGGAAATAATCAGAACATTTTCCATAGTGCTTTGTCTGACCTTGTGGGTAATTAAGGGAGAGGGAGAGCAGGGATGGGGCTGCTCAGGGCCAGTGCCTTGCAGTGGAGCAGCTCTCCAAAGTGGGATCCTGTGGATCCTGTGGGGGCAAAGAAGGATTAATGACCTGTCCCACAATATTCATCTGTAGGTATTTGAAGACACATGTGTTTGCCTGCTGTGCTTGCTGGGCAGCTTGAAAGAGGGTATTGTATATATATTTCTCTCTATATATTTGCATTTCTCAATGTTCTGCCATAAGATGCCTAAAGGACAGTGTGGCATTATTTAAGCTTTATTTAAAGGACAAGTCAGGGGAGATTTCTGGAAAATATGGGCTATTCCCCATGCAGCGAAGGAGGGGAATATTGAATTCCCTCCTTTCCAGCACAAATTAGCAAATGCATATTGCCTGAGCAGGAGGGAATACAATGTGACTGGGAAACTTGTATAAGGCAGGAGGCAGCTCTTCTCCCAGGGGCTGCCGAACTTGCTGTCCTGATTTCAGTGCCTGGGTCCCTCTCTGGGATGTGCCCCTGAAGCAGCTTCCCCAGCATGCCCAGCAAAAAGCAAATTTAAACCTGTGGCCATGCCCAGGGTTGGTGTTGTGTGGGGAGGACTCCCCAGAGTGAGAAGAAGCAGTGACTGCTTAAAAATGAGAAGAGGAGAGTTAGAGAGTAGTTATGTGGCTTGCAAGATGCCTTTGCCCTTCCCTGTAAGAGGGGAGCATGAGGAGCAGCACATTCCCATCTCCCTGCTGGGTACCTGCAGCCAGCACTGCCCTTCAAGTTAAATCCTCCCTTGGGAATGGGTTGCAGCCAATCCCAGGGTGTCCTGAAGTGAAGGACCTGTGCAAATTACGTGAAAACCTCCTGATTTTTAACTCATCCCATGCACTTTGGGAAGGTTTGGTGGGTTTTTAGCTCTTGGCACTGCCATTGTTGATTCCAGCAAGAAATAGTCACTAAAAGGCACGTTTCAAGGAGATTTTGGAAAGGGTCATAATGTCTTTGAAAGAAAGATGAATGTTTGGTTTGGATGAGGGCTCATAGATTGTCTGGGGGATGGGGGTTCCTTCTGGGAAATATGAATGTGGGTAAAATATTTGCACAAATCTTCTGTTTGCAGAGTTATCAAAGCTTCCAGAAATATTGTTTTTAGGACTTGCAGTATGTATTTAACTATTCCTTCAGCAAATCTTTTTGGCTTTTATTCTTGTTTGCTAAGTAATTGGCCTGCTTGGGAAGCTCAGAGGAAAAGGGACGTGCTTCCTGCACCTCTTATTGCAGGAATACAGAGCTTAAGTCCCCTGTTTGGATCCTGATAAGATCCTGTTTGCTCTCCTGACTTCCAGCTATGATATTTTTCAAGGTTTTTCTCCTTCTCAGAGAAAAACTCATGCATGGGAGAATTCAGGAGGGAAACTCCCCCCCCCCCAAGATTTTCCTTTTTTCTTGCCTCCCCATATTGGGCAGTTTTGGGGCAGGTTGGTAATGGCAGACCTTTGCCATTACCATGTGCCTCAGATTGCTGCACATCCCTGAGGAGGAGGGAGCGAGGTCTGGTGCCCTGAACTCACACAGGGAAAACAAATCCTCCAGCCACAGAGGGATTAGGATGAGGAAAATCAATCCAGAGCATTCATAATGAATAGTAAACAAGGTAAGAGGTGCTAGCTGTCTGCACAGGTGTAGGGCTTCATCAAGAGGCACCGGTGACATCCCAGTAATGGCTTGCATTTAATAACAGGATTTAATGTCCCCGTAAAGGAAGGCAGCTCCTGTCAGGATCACAAGACAGGGGTTTCTTGCATTGCATGTGCACAAATTGCTTGTGAAATAGGGGCAGGCAGTGGTGGAGAGAGTTGCTGTCCCCCCCTGCTTCCTGGACAGAGCGGGACCTGCTGCTGTGGATGTGCTGAGAGCAAGAGGGGAGCACAGTGGGCACTGAGGGGCCCAGTCCCTGTCTGGCCCCACTGTGGGGAGTTGCCCTGACCCACAAGCAGCGTGTTGGCTGGTGGGGCTGGGGCTCCATGGAACGGTCCAGCCAAGAGGCAGAGCCTCGCTGGGTCTGGGCTGTGCATCCTTGAGGGTGCTCTCCTGGGGCTGCTCTCCTGGGGCTGCTCTCAGACCCATTCCCAGACTATACAACTACAAAACAGAGATTCCCAGAGGAAGCTGGTTTTCACATGTGGGTCCAAATTATTGCACTCAGTTCGATTCCTGAACCTGGAAGTATTTTGTCCTGCTGTTCCACCACCACCCCATCCTGTCATGTTGCCCTCTCCTTGTTCAATCTCTTGCTGTTGTACGAACTCAAGGCACAGACCCCTCTGTCCAGAGAGCTAAAACCACCTCGGTGGCACCTCTCCCCCTGCCCACACCCCCTGCAAGCTGCCAGTGGTAGTAGTGCTGCCTCTGTGCCTGGCTCCTCTCCCATTCCAGACTTGCCCACCCCGTCACAGCCCTGCCGTGCCCCGGGATGTTATCACAGGCAGCTCTGCTTCTCTGAAAAAACTCGGCATGCTCTGGATGAGCAGACATCCTCTGGGAGCCCAGCAGCAGACGGGCTGTGTGTGTGTGGGGGGGTATCATCCTCCCAAATCCCCGCCCAGCATCCTCTGGGCTCCCGGGGCTCCCGGAGAGCTCCGTGCCGGGCGGCGAGTCTGCTCTCAGGCTCTATCAAAGGGGGCTGCTGATATCATGGCAACCACGGGGATTGAAACTTGATTAGCTGGGGTTGTGATCAATAATTAACGATGGTTATTTATTATTTGTTAAGTGCCGACACTTGTGTTCGCTTCCGAGTCCCCCCATGGATCCACAGCCTCGCTCGGCGTCCCCGAGTTGCATTTTTATACTGCTCAAGGGTCACAAAAGATTTCAAAGAAAGAATATTTTTAAAAGTGTAATCCTTTGTAGGGAGAGAACAGAGGCATCCCACCGCTGTAGAATTTGCTGTAACTAGGGAGAGAAAAATTATCTTCTTTTTTCCTCGTGGTTTGATTTCAGGGCAGCTCTCAGGCAGCTCAGGACGGCATAATCTGCGGGTCAGGAGTCAGTACAGGGGCAGTGCAGGTTCATCTCTGCAGCTCCTCTGCTTTGTGTGAAGCTGGAGCTGCACCGAGTGCATCAGAGCAAGGAGAAGTGAGATGTAATACAGCTGGATATGGAAAGATTTGAATAATTTAGTTGGCTGGGTCATGGGCAGAACGTGCCACTTGCGGTACCTCTGAAGTTGTGTCAGTGCCTGAGGGCTGCAATTCATCTCAGGGCAGGAGGAGGGGAAGGTCCTTGGGTTTCCTTGAGCTGTGTGGAGGGATGCTGGCACACGTGGTCCCCAGTGCCAGCTTGCAGGGGGTGTGGGCAGGGGGAGAGGTGCCACCGAGGTGGTTTTAGCTCTCTGGACAGAGGAGTCTGTGCCTTGAGTTTGTACAACAGCAAGGGATTGAACAAGGAGAGGGCAACATGATGGGATGGGGGGGGGGTGGAGCAGCAGAACAAAATACTTCCAGGTTCAGGAATCGAACTGGATGCAATAATTTGGACCCACACGTGAAAACCAACTTCCTCTGGGCACCTCTGTGTGGGAACAGGTCGTGGTGGGCAGGGAGGGAGCTGTGGTCTGCCTGCCCACCTCTGCCCTTGCCAAGCAAGGTGCTGCTCCCTGCACCCCTCACGGGGAAAACCCTCACCCTGCTGAGCATCATCCCCCTCCTCCTCCAGCACCGAGTGGGAAAAGGTTTGGGTCTTTTTAAGGGGAAAAGAAAAAACAGCTGGGATTTGAGAAAACACCACAAGTGCTTTTTTCAGGAGTTTATAAACCTCTTCCTAGATGGCCCTTTAGGAATCCAGGGGGTCTAGAACTACACACCATCTTTACTGAGGTCCCTCACTGCCCTGGGGGATGACAACTTGCTGTTGGTAAGAGAAACAGGGAAGCACCCATGGGGACTGTGGGCCAGTAGAGCTTCCATCTCTCCCACTTGAACCTACTGGCTCATTTTTTACTTTAATGAACTTAGCAGCCTTTTAAAGCTAGTTATATTTCTTGCTCTATTGCACCAAGAGATTAGAGAATCTCTTCTAATTCCTGACCTCGGTATTACTCCAGCTGAATCCCCACAGCAAGGCAAAGCTGGTGTCCCCCAGCCCCCAGGGGAGCTCCCTGCATGACCTGCAGGGCTGGGGTCCCCCCACAGAGCCCCCCAGCTCTCACTGCAGGGGGTGTTTATGGGTTATCTGGATCAAGGCTGCGCTCCCTGGAGCGTGTCCAGGCTGGCCGGCACAGCCCAGCTGCTCCATGGCTACCTCATATATCCCTCCTGTTCCCAACACCCCAAGAACTCAGCCATGAATTCGCTCTGGGCTTCTCTGTGTTGATCTAAACTGGTGAGAGGACGAGCAGGGCCGGTGTGTTATGGATGTGATGGATGTGATGGATGTGATGGATGTGACCACGTGGCTCCGAACAAATGTGCCTCTTTTCCCAGTGTTATTTGTTGCTGTCTGATTGCAACAAATCAAATTTTTAAGCAAACTCCAGATACTCGATGGCCCTGTTGTTATCTCGCTGGTCCTGGTGACTTGGACAAATCACTTAAGCTTTGTGCTTGTGGTTTATTATTTCTTTTTTCCAGAAAGCTTTGTTAGCGTCCTGTCCCAGCCTTGTGTCACATGGAGCAGGGGAGTTAATCCCCTCTTGCTGTAGACAGAGAATTTGGGATGTACAGAGCTTTATTTCAGATGGATACACTCTCTAGTTAATCCCTGTTTTGATGCAACAAGAGAGGGAATGAAGGGTTAATGAACCCTCCCCAGAGAGATTAGTCTGGAATATTTAAGGCTTCTTTAGTCCCAACATTTATTAAAGTCTCTTTTTTTTTGGTTGTTTTATTGTTGTAATGCTCCATTCAAAGGAATCCCTCCTGGAGAATTCTTTCAATTTGCTCTCCAGCACAGAAATAAACTGGTTTATCCGAGATCTTTTAATATCATATTCAGGGCTTTTAATAAATGTGAGTTTAATCAGTGCCTTTTTTTTTCTTCTTCTTCTTTTTTTTTTTATTTATTATTTTTAAACTGGCAAGATAATTTAATATTAACACATCACACCTTATCACCCAATAACACTTAGTCCTCGTAATCTTATGACAGGCTAATTTCTGTAGCAACATCCTCTGTGTCAAGTCTGCTTCATTCCATTACTACCCCATCTCCTCGTGGAGCCCGGGATGGTAATGAATATTCTGGCTTCTAAGCTTTTATCTAAGGATTATGAAATGAATTTGGAGTTTAGCTTGAGGGAGTTACAGCTTCATTTTGCCTACTGGAGCTCCTTCATATCGTCGGGATAAATCGTAGGGTTTTTTTTTTTAATGCTAAAAATGTAAGATGAAGAATCAAAAATATATATATGTGCAAAATCCCCTGGATGGGGAGGGGTGTTAAGAGCAGGATTTGAGAAAAAGGGTTAATTGAATAGAGAGGTGGGGAGATGGGGAGAAGCGATGCCTGGCTCCGGGGGAGGGGGAGAGCAGTGCTTGCACCGTCTCTCCCGCGGGCAGTGCTGGGAGATGTGAGGTGGGAGATACAGGTTTGAGCTGGGGGGAGCAGAAGGTTGATCCTCACTCTTTTAGGTGCATCATCTGCCAAGGCAGCCGTGGTGGGGACCCACGAGCCCCGTCCCATCCCCGCAGCACGGGGGCTGGTGCCTCTCCCCTCCTGCCTTTCTCATCTGCGACAGTAACAGCTTTCCCTTCGTTTAATCTGTGCAGCTCAGAAGGCTGGAGATGAGGTGAGCTCATTTGGCATAATTATCGCATGTGTCAGGAATGTGAAATCCGAGGCAGTGCAACTGTCCTGGAGCCATCACACCTCCGACAGCCTGTCGGCTGGTGATGCTGCAAGGATGGGAAATGCACCTGCTTCCTCAAGCAGAAAATAGGCTGTTAAAAAAAAATGGTGAAGGCTAAACTGCTCTTGTGTTCTTTTATGTTTAGCATATGCTCCCCGTCCCTGCTCTGTGCCCCCTCTGTGTGTTTTCCCCCTCGGCTCTGGTGAGCCCCTGGCCAGGGTGCCGGGTGGGTGATGCCACCTGGGAAGGTCACGGTGCCAGTGGGCTGGGGAATGGGAACACACCTCCAAGGGACTGCTGTGCTCTCCCACGTGTCCAGCTGACTGTAGCCCTGATCACATGCCCGTGGTGGAGGTGTGGGGTGCTCTTCCTGACATGAAAAACTCCTCCTGGCACGGGAGGGAGGGTAAAATAATGTGCTGCATTCGGGTTGTGCACTCAGGTCAGGGACTGGAGCATCCTTGGCTGTCGCCATCCCCTCCTGCCTGTCCTGGGCAGCAAAGAGCCTGTTTGTGGGAAACTGCAGCCACTCTTCCATGGTCATTGTGCAAAGCAGCACGGGGCAAAAATTACAGAATGGCATGACAGAATGTGGCTGCTGTGAGCAGAGGTGGGTGCCTGTTCCATTTTTGTCTGACTTCTGCCTGGATCATTCTCTTGCTCATCACTTTATCCTTCGAAAATCCCATCCTCTCAGTTATCCCCCATCCCTGCTTTCCTGGCACCTGCTCTGGAGTAGCTGGACAAACCCAAGCCCTGAGGGGAACAGCTTTGGTGGGTTGAGCAGTGCCCTGCAAAGCTTTGGAGCAGACTTTTCCAACCTCTCTGCCGGAGATGCCACCAGTAAGGAAACAACTAGATGACACTGGGATGGCTGTGTCAAACAGGAGTGGGTTTCTTCAATAGTGTGCTTGCTCTGGTTCAGACCCAGGAAGCAGAAGGGTGTTACCTGGCTCAGTCCTGCCCATCAACCCAGCCAAAATTCACCCGCTGCTGCCTCTCCCTTCCTCAATGAACACCGAGAAATAAATTGGACAAAAAAATAATTAACTTGCCGTAAATTGGGTATTAGCATATGAATTAGAGTTTAACATATGAAAGGGCTTTTGATGCTGCATAAAATTAATACAGAGAATGACCGTAACAGAATAACAAATTACACTTTAGGAGTCGGCTCCTGTGTGATGGTGACAGGAGGGTGCCTGAGCCGGGGAGGGGGTGAGGCTGGGAGTGGGAGCATCACCTTTGACCCCCCAATATTTGGTGCAGCCCTGTGCCAGCCCCAAGCTCAGGGCTGCCTCTGTCTTATAATGCTGGGGCTGAGGAAATTCATGCAGGTAACCCCCCTCCCCCATTTGTGTTCTGGCACTTGCTTCTCTTTATTTGGATAAGTGGCGGTTTATTTTTGGTCCAGTGTAGTCATTATTTTACTGATGGTTAACCTGGACTTTTTTTTCATTTGAGTTTTAAGTATCCTGGCCAGGCTGGCTGTCAGATGTTTTGATAATATACCCAGGACAGAGAGGACTTAAGACAGCTGTGGAGGCCTGTTGTGATATTGCTCAAAACAATCTGAAAATAAACTATTATTCACAGGCAAAATTTTTCTAGGACAGAGTTGAGCTGGTACAGACTGGCCATTTATTTCCTGAGAGGAGAAGAGAAAACCAAGCTTTCATTAGAATATGGGAGGTGTGAACACGATTGAATGTGATTTGGGGAACAGCAGCTGCATGAGCTGCCACATGGGGTCTGTGCACCCTCCTAGACCAACCCAACTGCAAACTCAAGGTGTTGGCTTAAATTGCCTTCCCTAAAGTTTAGAGTAAACACATTTTACCTTGTACTTAGAGTGAGAACTCCACTGATGAAGAGCAGCCCACTGAAAGGCTGTAAAGTGTCTGCATGCTGTCAGGTATCCACCCAGTGCAGAAGGTCTTAGAAAGTACGAGTTGGAAAGCTTGAAGTTTTATTTTCCAGGCAAATAACTGGAAAAACCCCTCAGCACACCCCTGCAGGGAGGAGCGTGTGGTGGTGGCAGGAGCAGTGTCTGTGAGCTGATGTTCCCTGGGGGTAGTTTTGCTTTGCCACAAGAACAGTGTTCCCATGGTTTTGGACACTTCCAGGGATAAGAGTCCACAGCCTTTCTGGAGAACCAGTTCCATGTCTTCATGGCTGTCTCTTTTCTTTGGTTTTGTTTTTTTTGCCCTTTTTGCCCGTGAGCAGAACCCCCTTAGGCTGTGTGTGTGCCTGTGACAGTAACATAATTACTCCTTCCCAGCTGCTGCCTGTAAATGCTCTTGCCATGGGTGCCAATTACAATAAATGCAGATTAATTGGAACGAAATGGACAAAAAAAAAATCACTTTTTGTCTAAATATCAGCCTGGGTTCTGGGGTCATTTTACACTAGTGTCTGCATTTATGACCTGTATTGGTTCACTCCAGCAGGAAGAGGACCTCAGCCTTGTTACTGGAGCAGGCTGTTGTTGTGGCTCAGGGGTTCTTTTGGGATGGGTTCTGCATCCATGGGGGATTGAGGGACCATGTTGCTGCCCTAAGCAGTGAACTTCCTTTGGATGGAGGAGCTGCCTGCTCTGGTGGGTCAGCAAGCAAACAGGAATCTGAAGAACTTGCTCTAAATTCACGTCCAGGCAGAGCAAGCCAAATAGAGACAACCAGCTCTGCCCTGAGGGTTAATCACCTGCTGCTGAAATACTAATTGCAGTGAATTGTGTCCATCAATTTTAGCAAAGAGGGTTTGCTTGCTGCAAGGATGACAGGGGAAGGTGAGGCAGGGAGCAGCCCTGATCCTCTAAGGGATCTTTCTGCTGATCAGCTGAGCTGGGAGGGCTCTGGGGACTGGCAGTGAGTGGGGCTTGACCTCCTCTCCCCAGCCTGGAACTTGCACATCTTCAATCACCCAGAACACCCCTTTTCCTTGGGTGTTTGTGCTCTGGTTCATACTCGTGGTCCACAGCTGGCCCTGAATGCCTGTTGGGAAGGGCTGAGGTGTCCATGGCCATCAGAGGCTGCTTCTCCCGGGGTTCTCTGTAGCCACCTTGGCCAGGTTGCTGTGGTCACCACAGAAATAACCACCACTTGTGTCCCTCAGTGCCTTTCTGAGGGTCTGGATTTGCAGTGGAACCATGCCCTGCCAGCACTGCAGTGGGATCATCCGACAGGCTGGGTTAAATCTTCCCTTTCCTTCCTTCAGGCAACTATTTTAATTGCAGCACTGTGATACTACTAATAAAAGGAGGGATTTCACACTCTCTCTGGCTTTAGAAATCTATTGTTCAGGCTGTTTACCTCCCTTTTTGTTCTGAGAAATATTTAATTGTCTCCTTGGACAAGGTTGTCCTCTAAATTATACTAAATTAGTGGTAATTTATGTAATTTTTTTTTTGCTTCACACAATAGTGATTCTCTCTTTACAGATCGTCCTGACAGAAATCGCTTTTGAGGGTGCTCAGCTTGGCACCTGAGCAGTCCTGAAGGGACCAGGGCAACCCCAGAGCCACAGCTCTGCACCCCGAGGTGGCTCCTGGGACCTCCACTGTCCCTTTGTTCCTTCCTAGTGCCTTCAGATCCTTGGCAAGTCTGGAGGAACTTCTGCTTCTGTCATCTCCAGTTTATTTGCAAGGAAGGAGGAGCAGGTGTCTCTCTAAAGTTATCTTACTTTTGCTACGTGCTTGTTCTATTTTTCTAAACTCATAATTACCCATAGTTGGGTTACCAAAGTGCTCCATGAGCACTGCACACCACG
>NW_016690381.1:578398-627465 GCF_001604755.1 Lepidothrix coronata | reverse complement strand
TTGACTCATTTCATGGACTTGTTGGGTAAAAATAAAAAAAAAAAAGATAAAGATGACTAGATTTTTATCCGAAGAAGAGCCACGGAGCTGGGGAAGGTCCTAAAGAACAAGTCACATGAGGAGAGGCTGAGGGAATTGGGGGGGGTCAGCCTGGAGAAAAGGAGGCTCGGGGGGGACCTCACTGCTCTCTGCAGCTCCCTGACAGGAGGGTGCAGCCAGATGGGGGTGGGTCTCTTCTCTCAGGTAACCAGCAGCAGGATGAGAGGAAACATCCTCGAGCTGTGCCAGGGCAGATTTACACTGCATGTTAGGAAAAATCTCTTCACCAGAAGGGTTGTCAAGCCCTAGAACAGGCTGCCCACGGAAGTGGCGGAGTCACCATCCCTGGAGAGGTTTAAAAGACGTGGAAAGCACATGTGGTGCTTTCCTGTGCTGCAGACACCAGCTCATCTTGGCTGAGGAGATGCCAGTGAACGGGGGGCCCTGCTCCTGCAGATGCAGCCACACCCCAGCTTAGACTTCAGCATGAAGTTGCTCTGCTGTTTATTTCTTTCCCTTTTCTTTCTTTTTTCCTTGACCTTGGAGGCAGTCTGGGGAGTGTCATGGGCCTTCTGGCTCTGTCCCTTCAGATCCTGTTGCCCACAATGGCATTTCTCTCCAGCCAGTTCCTGCCTGTCTCTCCCGTTGGGTGTGGCCCACTCCCTTCTGCACCCGCCGTTCTTTATGGACAAAAGCTGACTTTAGCACAGGTCTCCTTTGATCAAAGCGAGCCTTATCCAGTCCCACAGACAACTGCATCCCGGGAATGACAGGAATTAGGTCAGCTCTGCAGCACTTGGGCACACGGGGCTCCTCCTGCCTCTCCTGCCATGGGGGGCTGCTCTCTGCCCTCCTCCTGCCTTCGGGAACCCCCCGGGCCAAAGCTGTGCTTGAAGGCACCCAGGGTGCCCCCAGCCCTCCTGCCAGGTGAGCAGCCTGTCCTCCACTCAGCAGCCTGCCCTTGCTGCCTCCTGCACCCTCCTGCACTGAACCCCACTGGAGGCTCTTTCCCTTTTATCTCAGGGTGTCCCCAGGATGTTTCGGGACAAACGTCCTCATTTGGGGTGGCACTGGGCTCTTGCCACGCTGTCAGGATGGGGTTCACCAGGCTGACAGCCACGACCACGCTGAGCTGGAGGGGGCTTGTTAGAAACCGAGTTAATCCCCTGTCACTCCCCCTGTCACCCTTTGCCAGCAGTGCCACTGTAACCCACCGTCATCTTCATGATGGACCAAATCTCACTGGGAATGGGATGCAGAATGCATCGCTACTGGGACAGCACTCCTCTCGCATCTTTGAGGTGCTGCTTGTTTTTTGGGGTGCCTGGTAACCTGGGAGGCCAGCGGGGAGTGTGGTAGGGAAAGGAGGAGGGATCCCACCACCCCCTCACCGCAGCAGCATTCGATCAGCCCCCCGACCTTTCCTACAGCTCATTAACAACACACTGAAGAGAAGGAGGGCAGAGCCATTACAGAGCAATTTATATGTTAATGCCCAAAGTACCAAAAAAGAGCAACCCCACCGGTGCTCATTAGAAAAAAAAAAAATATTGAATTTTCTTTTGTATGTATCTGGGTTTGTTGGTGGTTTGGGGGTTTTTTTTGTGTTTGTTGTTGTTGTTTTTATTTTTCATTTTGGCAAGACAAAGTACACTGTCAAACTTCCTGTTTGGCTTCTTGACTCTCCAGTTGAATCCTTGCTGCATCCAGGCACAGGTTAAGTCAGGTTTTCTCTTGTCTGGGGAGGAAAAAAGGGAGGTTTTGACCTCTTGGATCCCAAACAACCCTTCAAGAGGGACATTTCACCTCTGCTGCTCACCTGGAACACTAAAGCAAATGTTCTGTGGGAGGCTTTTCTGTCCCCACACCAGTGTGAGAGATCAAGGTGTTCTCATAGCCTACGCCATGGGCCTCACTTCCCCTTGGAAAGGCAATCCAGAAACTTTGTCCTGAAGGGATTTCCAACAAAAGTGAGTATACCTTTAGCTAAAACCTGAATTCTCTCTGCTCTGAGGCTTCAGCTTTCAGCTGAGGGCTGCTGCTGCAGTAGCAATAGAAAGAAAGTAAACCATATATAAATTCTTAATCAAACTGTTACCTATAATGGCCCCAAGTGGTACAGCTGGTGCTGCTGGAGAGCACGTGTTGGTGCCTTTGCATATCTGAACAAGCTGATGTTCCCTTCTCGGCACTGTGTTGGCTCTTGTCAAGCTGAGACCACACACAGGTGAGTTTGGGGGTCCCTGGATCCAGCTGAAGGGCTGGGAAATGCCTTGTTTGTGTCCTGAGCCTGGATGTAGTTTGATTTGAGGCAGAAAAGCTCAGCAAAGACTATTTCTGGACTCGAATGCAAAGTGGAAGAGCTGCCCACAGTGAAAGTTCCACCAGCGATCGTGTCAAAATCCCAGATCCTTCTCCCCGTCCGGCATCCTTCCATCCCAGTTCCTTCCCAAAGCTGCTTGAGTCTGTGAGCACCCTCCCTGCACCAGCTCCTCACCCATCAGCAGCCACCACAGTGCTTTTCACAGGGGTGTGACCCTGCAGTGGTGGCACAGGGAGCATTTTGGCCTCCTGCTTGCTGATCCAGGGCAGCCTTGCTCATGCAGCTCCCAAAACATCACAGTGTGGTACCTGGGTTTGGGGGCTTCCAGCTGGCTGCTGCTGCATTTGTGGGGTGACAAAACACTACCCTATGCTCAGCATTGTGCAAATGAGTGTAAATACAACAGGACCCACCCCACCAACATAATGAAGGGGTCGGTTGCTTTGCTGGGTGCAGCTCAAACGTTTCCATCGCTCCTCTCAACACACAATGTCTGCAGATTTCCAAAACAAAACTTTATAAAGTCTTTCTGCAGCTGTGCAGGGCAAAACTGTTCAAATGGGAGAGAGGGGAAAAAATGGAGAACAAGCAATGTTACAACATCACTATCAAATATGTAGGAACCTGTGTCCTGGCAGAGATGTGTTCGTTACCTCTCAGATCGCTGTATCAAACACAAGAGCTCACTCTGGGGTGCTTGTGCCCATGGCCAGACACCCAGAACAGGTGCACTGAGAAAATCTGTCTTTGGCCTTATCCTTTCCTCTCTTCCAAATGCCGATTTACATTTGTTTTGGTAGGTTATATCAGAGTTAGGATTAATCCTCAGCGTCGCAATCAGGCAAAGAAATGTTATCCCTCTCTCCTGAGCATCAGTGAGGAGCTGAAGTGTTGGCAGCTCCTGTAGGGGATGGGTTTGCAATGAGCACATCTCGCCACGCCGGGGTTTGTCTGCTGCAGCTGCAGGACCAGCCTTGGCCAAGCTTTTGGCTGTGTCTTCTGACATGGGGACATCGTGGTGGCATCAGACATCACTGTCCCAACAAACCATCACCACGGCTCCTGGGCTTTGGTTTAGAGCTCCTTCTCTGACCTGAGCGTGCTGAGAGCTACAGCAAAGTCAGGAACTTCAATTTGCTTACAGGCAACTTCATCTGCTGACAAAAAGTAGCAAGGGGTAAGTTAAAAAAAGGTTAAACTTTGCTGTCCGGGTGTGCAGAGTCAGGTGGTCTCACTGGAGCAGGAACAGAGGCTGGTACAGCCCCAGTATGAGCAGGAGTCAGAGCAGTGCCCAGACCTGGTGTGTTAATGAGGGGTTTAATGGGCAGCTCTTGGTTACCTGAAGGGACAGAAAACCTCACCCTGCTGCTCATATTATACATTGTGCTGTTTTCTCATTTGCTTTGGTACCTCCACTTGGGAAAAGAGTAGTTCTGTCAGCTCCAGCAGGAATTGTTCTAGATGCTTGGCCATCTCTCTGTTTATCCAGGATAACTGACTGGGTGGCTGGGACCTTAATCAGCACCTTCATGACCTGGCTAATTGAGAAAAAGACCCGGCTGCCAGAACTCCCAGTGACTGGGGCAGCCTGTTCCTTGTGTGCCTGTGCTGACCCGCAGAAATCAGCTGAAAAACGTCACCAGAGCTCAAAGAATCCGTCCCAGACAGGATGTTCAGGGTAAAAGACTAAAATAATGTTACTTAATCACGTCATACAAGCAGCTGATAAAGAATAACACAACACAGATCTGACGTGGTGAATTCATATCTGAATGTCAGACTCCACTTTTGTTATATCCCTAATATATCTCCATTGAAGCAAGATAAATATGATTATAATATTTCATCTTAATCTTGAGGAGATAAAAATAATGCCTGTAGGCACGATGGTGCTCCTGCTGTTTCTCCTGGCTGTTGGTCCATGGGAAGCACTGCCTCATCCCTGCTTTCTGTCCCTAAAGCTTCTACTGCACTCAGCCAAAGCTCAGCTCACCCCCCCCTGCATGGCATATTAATAGAAGCCAAGTTCCTGCTCCTGTTGTCTCTGGAACAGTGACCTCCTGCAGCATCATCCCTATGCTGAGGGAGGGACTGAGCCCTGGCAGGACCCAGAACCAGGAGGGAGAGGAGAGAAGAAGCCCCCAGAACGTATTTTTCCCTGCTCATTTCCTGAAGATCCAAAGTAGGTCTTGTCCCCTGCATGGTACCTCCTGGGGCAGAACAATTAATCAGTCTCTGGCTGCTGTCTACCTGGGAATTAGCTAATTTCCTGAGGATTAACCTAATTGTCTAATTATTTGTTACATTGCCTTTCCTCCCTCTCCTCATTCATTGCTTGGTTTCTTTATTTGTAAAATATCTTTAGTCTCTTTTATTTGAAGACATTCGAGAAATTTATTTTGTGGTGTGTTTTTTTCCCCTGCATTTCATTTCTGAAAAGTCCTTCCTGAGCCCAACCTCTCCTCAGCCTCCCTGAGAGGAAGAACCAGGAGGTTTGGCACTTAGGGTGGGTCACCTCCCCCCTGCCTACATGAAAGGCCTCTAATCCATTTTTGTGCTTGTATTCACCTTGCCTGACTGGCTTCTGAGACAATGTCACACCACAGAAGGAATGTGACTCTGGAGAAGCTGCTGGACTAGAACACCTTGACAGGAGTTTTAGGGTTAGGGGATAAATGTGATTTTCTCTATCAATGGGTATTTAGCTCATTGAGTTTGTCCTTGCCTCCAAAGAATCTCCCTGTGTGTGCAGGATCTGCTCCTGCCTCCAGGAAGTGGTTGTGTGTCAACACCTTGGTCTTTATTTACAGGAGACAAAGGGTCACCCCCAACCCCACCCTTTTCAAAACAAACCCCCAAACCAAAATCACCCCCAGAGCAGCCTTTTGTGACTGTGAATGGATATATTTGGAAGTGCAGGGGTGGATTCTCCTTCCCCTATTCCAACTGCCTTTGCAGGGGGACTTAGATCCTTTAAAGAAGGAGACAAATTGCTGAGTCCTCTGCAGGACTTTCATGCCCTGGTCTTACTAGCTGGTGTAAGCTCCAACCAGTTAGCTCCAGGTAGCTCATACCAGCTGGTGTAAGCTCCCCCTGGCTTTTACATCTTTCAGCTGCACTGATGTTCAGGGAGCTGGCCTAGATTTTATCTGGGGGCTGAAATACCCCTGGTTATGTCCAGAGTTAAAAGAGAGCTAAAATATGCCTTCCTTGGTGAAAAAGGAGCGTGTGCTCTTTTCTCTCCACTTTGGTACTAGAGGGGGAGCCAATGTCAGGGGGACAGTCTGGCAAAGCTCTGCCATCACTCAGGCAGAAAGCAGCTGAATCCCTGCAGATAATAATCCTCTATTGATTTTGCCTTGTTTTTACAATCATTTGAGAATTTTCACTAAGCAGAACAAGAAAATCTTCTGATCCCCCAGAGGGTTCTCATGTTCTCTCAAGGAAATAACAACAAATGAACAAAAAACAAAGCAGAAAAATTAAACCCTTGAGTAAACCATAAATAACGGGGTAGAGCTGGCTGAGAGCACTTTGATGTTCAAATGCATCAGTTACTTGGTTTGGTTCTTTTCCTTGCAATTTTCCAGTACTTTCCTAACTTTTCATAAGCAGGATTTCAGCACCACAGTCCATCACCATTTCTAGCCCTGCACGACGGAGCTCGTGCCAGGCTGGGCATGGGTGGGTTTTGTGTCAGAGGCTTTTGGGGATCTGCTTTGGGGGTCACTCTTCTGGGACAAGTCTGTCTGATAAGGTTTTAGCTGTATTTTGATGAATTCCCAAAATACACGTGTGTGTTTGCACGTTGGCTCACTGTGTGTGGCCACGCTGGACTTGGGTGTCAGGGTTGCTGAAGGCTGGAGTTCGTGCCCACATGACAGTTGCCCCTGGGGCTTCTTATGGCTTGGAGGTAACTCTGAAAAGTTCCCCATGACATAGATAAGGGCTGTGTGTGTACATAGAACCATGGAATGGTTTGGGTTGGAAAGATTGGAAAGGACCCCCCTTTGCACCCCCCTCACAGCAGGCAGGGATGCCACCACTAGCCTGGGTTGCTCCAAGCCCATCCAACCTGGCCTTGAACGTTTCCAGGGATGGGGCATCCACAGCTTCTCTGGGCAACCTGTGCCAGGGCCTCACAGCCCTCTACATGTGCCTGCACACGTGTGCTTGAGGACAGGGATCTGCACATCTCGTCCGTCTGCAGTAACAGCCAATTCCAAGTGCTGGCAGCTCCCTTCTGCTGCTCAGAGGGGCCTGTTGGCTCACACACCCAGAGAAATTACAGCATTCAAAAGAAATAATTTATAAACAGCAGATGTTTCATAAACTGTGATAAAAAAACCCCAACACCACAACAGACAGAAGACCAGCCCGCCCAGCAAGTGTCTCGCCTTGGAAACAGGTATCTAGACAGAGCAGCTGCTGGGAACGCCAAGGGAGGGCAGCTCTGGAGCAAACCTGAGGCACACATGATGCTGAATGCCTAATAGGAGATGTTGAAGTGATACAAAGAGGGCATCCGAGGGAAATTAGACTCATGCATTTTTTAGAAAATAGGGGGAAGAATTATATGAAGAATGATATGAAAGAATGATATGAAATGGGGAGAGGCAAAGCGGGGAATGAGGGAAGGAAGAGGGGAAAAACAATAATGAAGATGCAGCAGAGCTGAGCCACCACGAGAAGCACTTTGACAATGAGCTCTGAGCAAAGCTGGAGCCCTTTGCAGCAGCCAGGCAGGGGTAAAAGCAGGAATCCCGAGGAGGGGAAGGGGCAGCAGAGGCTGACACTGCCATGTGCCCCTTCCCGCAGTGCCTTTTTGCTGCCACTCAGAAAATCTCATTTCAACGTCAAAGCCTGTTTTAACTGGAGCTTTTGGTTTTCTTGATTTCATTTCTTCTGCATTTGCTAAATAATAACATGAGCATTTTCAGAAAATGCCATTCCAGTGCTTTCTAATTTGTTTTTGGACTGAAATTAGCCCTTCTTCTCCTCCTCTTCATCCATACAACCCTTGTCTAGGCAGTGGCAGCAGCCAGGAGGAGGCGGACATTTCCCTCCTTGTGCTCCAGCAGATGCAGGCAGATGGGGCAGAGCTGCTGGATGAAAGCCTCTGTCCATCTGCAGCTCCTGGGGATAGACACACCTTCCATGTACCCCATGGAGCATCCACTGCCTGCCCCCCCAGTCTCACCACTCCACCAGTGCCCCTCATCCTGCACCTGTGTGATGTCGAGGGCAACTCCTTCCTTACAGCCTTTCCTCCATGATCCCACAGATCTCCTGCACTTCTCCAGTTCTAGCCCTTTCACACACAACCAGGAGACACCTCCTGCAGCCCCAGCCTTGGTGGCATCAGCCTCCCTGGTACAGGTCTCCTTAAGGCATTGCAGGGATGTAGCTCTCCTGAAGGATTTGGCCAATTCTTTCCTAGCTGGTGATTAATCACTGTGGTTGCCCCAGAAACTCTCTGGTAGAGAACCACATCTCTCGACCAGCTTTTAGCAACCCCTAGATTAGCCTTCAGGAACTGCCAGAGTTGTAATTTCCTACCCACATCCATAAGTGCCTGATATTCTGTTCACCTCCTGGGTAAAGGTCTGGATGAGACAGCTGAATATCTGCTATTGCCAACTGAAAACTACCGGAAAATAGAAATGATTTAGCGAGTATAGAAATGTGGAGTGCAGGAGGTCCCTGGAAGGATCCAGCCAGTCTCTCCTCAGGGAGGCTGGATCAGGTAGGTCTGGCTGGCAGGAATCTGTCCCCACCCTGTAAGGGAGTTGACAAATTTGGAAGGTGCCAGCCCAGAAAGCTTCAGTGTTCTCTCCATCTCTTACTGGTTACGGATGGAGCTTCCATGGCTCCCAATTTGTGATTGCCACATTGATGCCCTCACTGCACTGCCTGACAGGGGAGCTCACAGCAACTGTCTGGGTACAAGGCACATTAAATCTGGGAAACACAACCCTCTGGAGACACAAGTTATTTGTTATTTGTTAAAGACTTCTCACAGCTGTTCCTCCTTCCAGCTTGTGCCTCCTGTTACTTCTCCCTGTTTGCCCCTGTCTGGGAGCTGGGGAAACTCTGGGCTCAGGGACCTGGTTCCCTGTGGGATGTGTGGTGGTATCCAGAGCCTGGCTTTGTGCAGCACTGCTAAACCAGCTGAAACCAGCGTGGGCATCCCAGAGGAAGGAGGCCACACTCTGGTTTAATAATAACAACTTGGTCTCCCTGGAGACCATCACATGCAGACAAGCTTCAGAAGGGGCTCATAAAGGACCTTACAAATTCCCCTAATTTTCTCTGCCCCTTCTTTGCATGCCCAGGTCCCAGGCACATCAGGCTGTGCATTCACAGGTGGTTTCTTTTTTCCTGGAAAACCAGAGGATTCATACAAACCTGGTGCTGTCTCATTCTCTGAGTCAGAGCTGAGGGCTCGTGTCCACACTCTTCATTGATCATTTGTTCCCATTTTCATGAATGAACTGCTTTTTAGAGGGTCTCCTTGGAGAGGTGCTGTGCATTATAGAGAGCTCATTCAGACAGGATCAGTGCTGTCACCATTACCTACATCATCCTAGAGCTTCAAGGTCACACCACTGATCCAATGTGTCCTTATGGACATGAATTTCCCTGGCATCAAGGAAGACAGAGGCCCAGCAGGAAGATGTCTGTGATGGTTCTGTCTGACTGATGCCCATGTGCAGGCTGTGCTTTGCTGAGCTGCTGCAGGAGCTGCAGCCACCCAAAAAGTGACCTTCTCCAACAGGTTTCCCCCTCCATTGGGAGCTGTCTTGTGGCCATATGAAAATGTGAATATTTTCTGCATAGAGTGAGGGCTCTAAAAGGTCAGCCATCCCTGGGCTTTGCCATCAATAAGAGATTAATCTGAGGATGGTGATTACCTGTCAAAGCAAATGTCTGTCTACCCCAGCACCCCCACTTCCAAAAGCAGCCAAGGGAATGGGTAGAACCCAGGGAAAACAGAATCTGCACCTCCCCAGCCCACAACCACTCTCCCTGCCTGCAGCTCAGGCACTTGCTTGAGGGGCTGTGTTTAATAACGTTGATGGACTTTTTTTCCCCATGAATTTGTCTAATTGCTTTTTGCATTTCTCGACATCCATTAGCTGGTCTCAGCCAAGGAAAGGTTAATGAATTAGAGCCCTTAAAAGCACCCAAAGGGTTTTAGAAGAAACAATTCTCTAAACACAAATCCTCCTGTTCTCATAGCATGGTTAAGAGCTGCAGGATCGTTTTGAGGGTGGCTGGCCAAGGATGGGAACCCCAGCCCTATTGCCACTCCTGACCCATTTCCCAACCCAGAGAAATTGGGGTGGTTTATCTGGCTCTGTCTGAAACCTGCCATTCCCATTCCTGTTTTGTTCTGTGCTTGGAGGGGTGTTTTTTTCCCGCTTTTATTTATTTATTTATTTATTTTCTGTTAGAGGAGAAGGGAGAGTTTGGACTGTTTTTAACATCAATGTTAATGGGGTAGGGCCAAGCCCCCAGGACCATGAAGGAAAGCCCTCCTAGAGGTTTGCATACCTCTCCAGGCTCTAAACACCCTAACCAGCCTCACCTGGCCTCAGTACCCACCCACCTACTGACTTCCAGCCTTTAGACCCTGATCAGCCTCACCTGGGACCAGGTGACCCACCCACCTCCAGCCCTTAGCCAGGGTGTATTTAAGCTCAGGCTCTCAGCCCCTTTGTTTTCTCTTGGTTGAGCTGTGTGGGTGCTGTACCTTGCCTTGCTCTTTGGCTCTGGCACCAGGGCTGCACTTGGACCTTCTTCATTGATATGGACCTGTGCAGAGTCCATCACAGCCCCAAAACTGGCTCTCCTTGCTCTGGGACTGAGCCCCTTGATGGTGGGATTGCTGCCCCCCTTGGCTCCTGGCTCATCTTCCTTTGCAGAGCAGACCCTTCATGCTGCTTCTTGATACTTTATACCCAGGTAGGTCAGCTTTAGTTTAATTTTATTTTTGCTTTGTGCTTTTTATTAATGGAAGAGCCGATATTAAATTGGTATCAGTTTCTTCCTGAAATTGTCTTGTCTGCTGCATGGACAGATGAGCACTGAAATGTCAGTGCAGGCATGGTGCGGTGGAAGGTGTGGGGGTTTGTGCAGGGGGAAGGGGTTGTTGCAAGGTCTGTGTGTTGCTGCCACAACTCTGGCATTTCCCAGTGCCCTCAGGACCATTTCCAGGTGAGCAAAGCTTGCTGATGCTGTGCAGACCCTGCCCTGTGAGAGGTGGAAGTTGCCCAGAGTGAAGAAATGCTTTTACTCAGTTTTCTCCCCGTATTCTCTTCCTGCTGTTCCCAGCCTCTGAGGGCTTAGCTGTGCCAGGCTGATGCAAGATTTAGGAGCTGATTGTCAGGGCTCAAAGCAAGATCCCACTGTACTTCCAGCTGCTGGCAGAGTTTTAGAGCAGGAGGGGCTGCCTGTGATATGTTCTGCAGCACAGCTACTGGTGGGGCATGGAGGGATGGGTACAGGAGCTGAGGAAGCACAGAATGTGAAAATCAGGATGAACTGGAAGCAGCTGGCAGTGGATTGTAATGAGGTGACAAGGAGCAACACTTCAGCAGCTGCTCAGTGCAGCCAGTAACCCAACACATTTAATGAGATGCTGCCTGCTGCTAAGTGAAAGGGTTGGTTTCTTTAAATAAATATTATAATAATATGTGAAAGACTGCTCTGGCAGGCTGCTCAGTGCCCCCCAGCTCTCCCCTGGCACTTGACAGCACTTTATTGAACCTGCTGCTTTCCCAGTGCTGTGGCCACTCTGTGACCAGCTGCACTCCAAGGCTCAGGCTGAGGGGGATGTCTGTGGGCACTGGGAGCTCTGGTCCTGCCTGCTCTCATGGAGATGGGCTGTGGCCTGAGGGAGGAAGGTTCAGGCAGGCTGTTTGGACAGTTCTTGGGCAGATTGAGTGTGAAGGAAGGGCTGGGAATGGTCCCTGGGCAGGCACTTGGGCTGCTGTGGCTCTGTAAGCCCCTCTGCCCTGCTCAGAGGCACAGTTATCTTATCCCTGCAGTGTCTGAATGATACCCACAGCTGTTTTTATCAGCTCAAAGCTGATGCTGAAATCCACTTTAATTCCCCTGCTCCCGAGCTGGTCTGATGATCAGCTGCCAAATCTGCTGCCTCTGGGGCTGCTTTCTGCACTGTCAGGGCACCTGGGAGAGCCTGGGGGGCTGCTCTGGCCAGCTTGGAGAGAAGGAGGGAAATGAGGGTTTGATGGGCAGAACTGGTCGGTGAGTGTTTGTGATCAAACCCAGTGGGGGACAGCGTGAAACAACGAGTCCGTAATGTGAGTTTAGGCCTTTAGGTGACATGCTGGTGTTCTTAACTGGGAAGCTGAGTTGTTTTCTGGTGGAATTGCTGTGGTTTTCATGGCTGCCATCAGGATGCTGAGCAGTTCTTGTAACCAGCCTTGAGGCTGAAGAGCTGGCTTAAGGGCAGGGCAAGTTCTTTCCTGCAGAAGCCACAGGCTGGCAGGTTCCCTCTGCTTCCCTGGACCAGCCCAGAGCTCTTGAGGAAGATGAAGAACTGGAGTAGTGGCCAGGTGACTAAAACCAAAGGAAAAGGCAGGAAGTCCCCTCTGCACAGCTGTAATAACAGGAGCACTCAGTACTTTGCTGCACTACAAGTGTGAGATCATTTGAGCCTTCCTTGCACCTCCAGGCCCTGTTGCAGGTGATATCCTCCTCCTGTGCCCTCCCACCAGCTGCAAAAGTAAGGAGTGAGAGGAGCTGGGAGACCAGGAATGGACTAACCAGAGCTCCTCTGCTCCGGCTCAGCAGCTGCTTTGCTCAGAAGTGCTTTGCTCTGTCTGCAGTACTCATTTTTGTGCTGGAAAAGGTGTTTCATCATAAACAGCTCAGGAGTTGTGCAGGGTGTGGCTGGAGGTGTTATGAAGTTTTGGGGCCGAGGGCTGCTTTGCCCTGTGACTCAAGGCATTCCTGCCTCCCATCACTCGCTGTAGGAGCTCCAGGACACTGAGACAGCAAGAGAAAACTGCTGCTTGCTCAAGGCTTCCATGAGTGAGCACCAAGGTCACCACAGACTCGTTCTGCCCCTTGTGTGCACAGGGGTGGAGGGTTGGTTCTGCCCAAGACAAACCTGGAGAAGAGGAAGCAGGGCCAAAACCTAAACCAAACCTGAGCCTTTCCAAGCTGCAGGTGTTCACTTTGCAAACCTGTCCCTGGGATATGAGCAGAAGTCATGTTGATCCAATTCTTGCTGGGGCTTAGGCTCTGAGCAGGAGGAGCATCTGTGGCCTCCCATCAGTGAGGCCAATGTTTTCTTCCACCCACCACATACCCCTCATTTTTTTTTCTTTGAGAAGTGCTAGAGCAGCCTTAAAATAGATAGGAAAAGAGAGGAAGTGCAAAAACATTTTAAACTATTTCTGCATAGTTTGGTCTATTTTTAGGCACTATTTGATAAATGAATGTAGGTCAAAAAATGGGGGGAAGTTTGCACTTTTTCTTTTGTACAAGATTTAAGAGAATTTTGGGAAAACTGGAGCAGCTCAGGAAAGGACTAAGGTGCTGAGCACAAAGTGTTTCTGCCTGAAGAGTAGGTTCCTTGTGTGGTGGGTACAGAGAAGGAAGTTATTTCCTCCAAAATATTCCCTAGTTTGGAACATTTACATAGAATACCTGAACCACAGGTTTCCACCACACTTATGGAGGTGTTTCTGGGGTGCAAAGGGCTTTTCCTCAGGTGAGGAGGAGAGGAGGGCTGGTGCAAACCTGCCCTGTGCCTGTGGTGAGCAACCCTGCACAGCCACCACCAACCACCTCCCCAAAGGGGACCTGGTTATTGCATGGGAGCAGAATGGCAACCCCAAAAAGGGGGCTGAGGCTGGGATGGAGTGTGTGGTTTGATAGTTGTGCCTTAATGCAGCACTGGGTGACTTGTGACAGAACAGATTTTAGTATAAGAGAGCACTGGGGGTTTTCTTCATTAAGGGCTCCAGACACCTCGCTGAATTGCCTAATGGAAGAGCTGAGGTTTTGGGACATTTGCTTGAAAATGAACAGGACTAAGGCTCTGGGGTTGTTGACCCCTTGGAGGAGGTGAGAGCAGAGGGTTCAATTTTTCCACATTTTTTGTTGGCCAGACCAACCTGTTCATGGCATAGGTGGGAGGTCTCCTCAGTCTTCACATCCTGGTTTCCATTTTCTTCCTCTGAAGCTCTCTGGATGTGGGTGCTGGGTGTCCCAACAGGTTGTGCTCCAAAGCTGGGGCCAGGAGAAGGGTTTGAGGAGCAAAAAACCCTCTGCCATATGGATCTATGCAAATCTCTCCTTGAACCTTTTCTTTCAGGCACACCAGGAATCAGTTTGTACCAGCAACAGCTTAATTTGCAGAGTTAAGCCACTGAAACTTAAATGTTGACCTCCTGCTTTCCCCTCTCCACCCTGGGGATGTAACTTCTGGTAGAGTAGTTCAACCAAGGACACAAATGGCTCCTGTGAAGTATCTCAGGCTTGTTCTCCAGGTTACTGCAGGATGTTCAAACTGGGCAGGACACTCAGTTCCCCTGACACAGAGGTGAGATGGATCTCAGCTAGTCCAGCTTAATTCTGCTAAACTATTAATAAAATTAACTGTTTGGTGCCTGTGATGAGACAATGTGGGTTGTGTAACTATCATGACGGATAAATCTCTTAAAGGACAAGGGATTGGTTTGTGTGTTCTTGTCTCTTCTGCAGAGATCAGGGGCTGAAATTTCCCCTGGACAAATTGACCCCCTGAGCTGTAGGGTCAGGCTCTTGTGTGCAGAGCCAGGCTGGGAGGGTCACTTAATCTGAGCAGCTACTCAATGGTTAAGGAAGAACAGCAGACTTCCCACTATGCAGGAGTGTTATGTTCCTTATTATAGCTGCTATAGAAGTTATAATTTAACCTGCACTTAGGGGGGAAAAAAAAGCTTCCTGGTATGGAATCAGACTTGATACCTTTTTCCAACATATGATTATTTGGAGAATATGGCTGTTTGCTGCAGAGAGTTTGCAATGCCCAGCAGAGTGAAATGAGAGAAGCCCCAAAGGGTGTAATCAGGGCAGAGCAGTACTGAAGTCTCATTTTGGACACTGCTTTGCAGGAGAGCTGTTAGGAGAAGGGCTGGGCCTCATGACAGGGTGGAGAGGTTGTTGTGGTGTCTCCCTCTGCAGAGCAGCAAAAGGGATCCTCAGGTGCACCAGGCCTGGGAGGTGACTGCTGGAGATGGGGGAGAGAAAACACACCGGGGGGGACAGAGATACAAAGTCTAGTTCATTCTCCTGTCAAGTGTTTCTGTTCCATGGGAAGTGTTTGAGGGTTGGGTGTGTGCTGGGAGGGATAGGGGAGGTTGGGTGAAGATGAAGTGCTTTGAAATGGGACATGGCCTTGACCTAGTCCCAGCTGTAGCCTCTGCTGGGTTTAGAGAAGGTTTTTCACCATTTTTTTTTTTTTTTGATGTCAGAATCCTTTAAAGAAGGAGGGGAAGCAATAGTAATGGAATGAGGAGAGCAGTTGTATGAGGGACATGTATGTTTGGATACAGACCTGAGGATGAATGTCCTTGTTATATTTCAAGGCCTTGAATATCCTTCTCAGAATATTCCCTTCAGCCCCTCAGGGGGCTGATCACTGCTTTGGGTTGGATGGGTCCCTTTGCAGCAGCTGAATCCTGTGGGGATGAGCCTGGCAAGGCTGCAGTGTCCAGGGGGGATGCTCTGAGCTGTGGCCCTGATTAGCCTTCTTTCCATCTCCTCCTTTACCCCTCCTTGCAAAGAAAAATCTGCCAAAATGACTTTCTTGTTGCAGTGCTCAATTACCTTCAGGACACTTGCTCACTCCTCTGCTGGCTTTCAGGCATATCCGAATGTAATTAATGTGTTCTAAATTAATCTTCAGCACACGGGGGAGCAAAAAGACACAACCTTCCCTGACTTTCTCCCAGTCCCCATTTGTCCTAAATGATGGTGTGGAACAGTAGGGCTGCAAGAAAAGAGCATTTAATATCCACCTGTGCCATTATGAAGGTGTGCTCACAGCTCTCTGCGTGGCAGGATAATTGCTGTACCTACTGCTGTTGGACTTCCCAGCATGAGCAGGGCTGGTTGGCACCTGCAGGCAGCCTCCCTGGCTTGCTCAGGCTTCAGTGAATGTCACTACTGGGGCAGAGGAAGCTCAGGTGCCCCCTCAGTTCTTTCCCTGCTGAGATTTCTCAGGCAGGACTTGGTGAGGGACCATCGAAGAGCTCAATGCCCTGGTCAGCTGTGCTCCAGCTGGGGAAGAACATTGCACACCAGGAAAACAAAGGGCAGAAAAATCATATTTTTTTTTTTTTTAAGAAAGGAAAAGTATTTGTGGGGTGATACAATCCTTTTTTGGCCTCGCTGTTAAATCACTGTTGTAATCAATCCCCAGCCAGCAGCTCAGCTCCATCCCCTTGCCCCAGCTGCCTCCCCACTCCCCTCTGGTTGGATGGGGAAGAGAAATGGGAGGGTAAAAGGGAGAAAACTCATGGGTTGAGATAAGGACAGTTTAATAGGGAAAGCAAAAGCTGTGCACACAATCAAAGCCAACAAGGAATTAGTTCCCCACTTGCTATGGGCAGAGAGGTGTTCAGCCATCCCCTGGGCAGCAGGGCTCCATCACATGGAATGGTGACTTGGGAAGACAAATGACACCATTCCAAAGGTTCCCCTTTCCTTCTTCTCCCTAGCTTTATACTCTGAGCATGATGCCATATGACATGGGATGTCCCCTTGGTCCCAAGGGATCCCCTCCCAACCTTCTGTGCACTCTGAGCCTCCTCAAAGGTGGGATGGGATGAGGAGCAGAAAAGGCCTTGACCGTGTGCAAGTCCTGCTCAGCAGTAACTAAAACATCTCTGTCAACCCTGTTTTCAACACAAACCCAAAACAGGCCTACAGCAGCTACTGTGAAGAAAATAGGCTCTATCCCAGACAGAACCAGCTCAGTCTTGCTGGCATGTACAATATTTGGGAGGTCACTGAGTGTGACACGCTTTCTCATGTGCCTTGTGTGCTGGGTCCTTCCTGTTCCCCACTGGAGAGGTGGCAGGACTTGCTTCTCCTAGGGGGTATGAAATTGTGCTGCCCTTGGCATTGTTTTTGTGGGGAATGCCTGGTAAGAAATGGTTTGCTGGCTGCTAACTGTATTCCCAACTCATTAAATCTCTTGGGAGTGAACACTCACTGTGCTTCATGTTCAGCCTGACCCCAACCTGTGCTGCCACGTTATGTCCCTGAGCCATGGCACCTCCTGTCAGCAGTGCCTCGTGGTGGCTCTGGGGACACAGCAACATTGACTTGGGTGGGAAGCCTCAAGAGTAGCAGGTTTTTGCATTGTTTGTCTCATTTATCTCTGGCCTTTTAAAAATATTTATAAATTCGTAGGAGGTGCTTGCGTGTGCAAATCATGTGCTTGGTTAGGAATTAACCTCTATTAACAGCTTTTTCTCTAGAAACCTCAAAGCCATTGGTGAGGGAAAGGGATGGATTTTTGTGATGGTGTGGGAGGTGCAGAGCATCACTGCAGGGGTGTGGTTGCCTGTCCCACACCCAGTAAGAGGCTGTCAGGGATGGCCATGACCTGTTCCCATAGGGCTGGATGAACTTGTCTTCCCCTGTGAGCCTGGCTCTGGGTTGCAAGAATTGCTAGCACAGCCCAAGAGAAAGCCAGGCCCTTCCTTGCTAATCCCTGGCTTTGAATGCTTCCCCACCCAAAGTGTTTTTTTCCACTGAGAGGGCACATACAGATGACAGTTCTTATATGTCTGCATTGGAAAATCTGGTTTTTAATGTATATTTTCAGTGGTTTTTATGGATACACTCATAGATATGGATACACACATATCATAGAACGGTTTGGGTTGGAAGGGTCCTTAAAGGTCACCTAGTTCCAACCCCCTGCCTTGGGCAGGGACACCTTCCACTAACCCAGGTTGCTCCAAGCCCTGTCCAACCTGGCCTTGAACGCTTCAGGGATGGGGCAGCCACAGCTTCTCTGGGCAATTTGTTCTATATAATATCATGGAATGGTTTGGATTGGAAGGAACTTTAAAGATCATATTTTTCCAACTCCCCTCCCATGGGCAGGGATGCCATTCACTAGACCAGGTTGCTCAGGGCCCCATCCAGCCTGGCCTTGTTGGATATCAAGTACCAAAATCCTCGTTTGCTATAGGTTTGGGAGACATTGGTGGCCAGCAAGTGAGCAAGAGCTCAGTTATGCTGCAAATGTTTGCACATGCTTGACTTGTGGCAGGGAAAAAAAAATAGTTTGACTCTTTTTTATTTTATTTTATTTTTAAGACTCAGCTAAAGCGAGATTAATGGAAAATCAATTAGTGCGCTGTAAATTCTGTTTAGTTAATAATACAATGTTTTAAAAGTACAAAATAATAGGAGGGTAGGTAGGGATAAAGAGACAGTAATTGATGGATCACCTTTGATTTTTGTAGAGAGAATAACTGTGTGTGTAACTCTGAGCTGAGGTACCTAGCAAGCTGACATCTTGTTCTGCAACTCTTCCATCCATTCAGTCATAAAAATCACTGTTTTTAGTGTACCTGAAGAGCTGCACAGGAGAACGGTGTGGCACATTTGTTATCAGGTCTTGGAGATGTGTTGTACATGAGGAGCAGCCAGGAAGGCTGCAAATGTGACTTGTAAAATGCTAACCTTGTGTTTTGTTGGGATGAGGACACTCTCTCATGTGCCTTGTGTGCTGGGTCCTTCCCATTCCCCACTGGTGAAGTGGCAGGACTTGCTTCTCCTAATGGGTATGAAGTTGTGCTGCCCTTGGCATTGTTTTTGTGGGGAATGCCTGGTAAGAAATGATTTGCTGGCTGCTAACTGTATTCCCAACTCATTAAATCTCTTGGGAGTGAACACTCACTGTGCTTCATGCTTTGTGTAACTCCCCAGGGAGTGACTGTTTGGGACTGCCTGTCACAGCAAAGCTCAGCAAAGGCTGCCCTGGGGTGGAAAACGAGGTGGGTCCCTTGTGCCAGGCTGCTCTCAGAGAAAGGGAACACCTCTGATCTTGATGGCTTGTAATCCAAGCCAGTGTCTGGACAAAGTGCAGGAAGTGGGAATGATGTGGGGGGTTTTTTGCCTCTCAGAACCAGGGAGACAGTGACAAAAGCAAAGGGTCCCAATTTGCAGCCCTATCTTTGGCAGGGAGGTTGGCAGAGAGGGATCCATCAAGTCAGGAGCCATCCTGAGATGGATAGCCAAGCTCCCTGCAGGGATGGGATGTGGTCACCCTTGGCTGCTGCACACATTGGCACCCTGTGTTGGCTGTTGGAGGGACTCCAACTCTGACTTTTTCCCAGCTGTCCTTGTGACAAGGTAGTATTTTCCAAAGCAGGAAATCTGTGAGTCAGCCACAGCACCAGCCCAGGCCAAGGAAGCATGGGTATAAGTTTGTTATGTAGTAAATATTTAAATTTGAGGATGAAGTTTCCCCTGGAGGTCCAATTTTGTCTCAGAGTTAGTGTATGAAGTATCTTCTTCCATGATGGGTGGGATATAGAGTTATGACAACCTGTATAGCAGGGAACTCTATCAAGGGAAGTAATACCTAATTTTCACAACTGAAATGGGTTCCCAGAGCTTCTGGGCAATAAGAAACACAAGCATCCCTCAGCATGCAGTGCTGTATCCTGCTGGTCATTGCTGAGATGGTTTATTGGATGAGGTCTTGACCAAAACATTCCCCTTAGGAAGAGGAGGATTGGGCTGGTGGCAGCATAAAGATGAGATTTTCCCCCAAGCTGCTCTTTAACCTGGGACAGGCTCTGCTTGGATCCATTAAAATATCTAGGATATTGAGCCCTTGGGAGCAGCTGATGGCATTTGTGGGTGCTAGGAATGCTTCTCAGAGGCACAGATGGAGGTCAGGGCCTGAATCTTGTAAGGGAGACAGGGTCCTGGGAAACTCCATGGGAGTGGGAGGACCTTTTTCTGAACAACTCAGTGCACCCAAGTAGCAGGAGTGTGGGTTGAAGCCCAGCTGAAAATTATACCCCAAGGAGCCACTTCTGAAATTTTTAGGCATGAGAGCAAGTACTGTGTAGCCATAGCTACACCTGGAAAGGCTGGTCTTTTCACTTGAGATTGATTGTTCTGCCTCAGCCTGTGTTATTAAACATAAAAAATACAGTACTCTAGTAGAAAAACACAGAGATTTATGCTTGAGCTTTCCCACCCAACTCCTATATTTGTTTTACTGCTTACTTAAGGGGCTCAATTATGTCTCGGAAGAGGCAGAGGGTGGGGAAGAAGCCTGTCACCTCAGTGACAAGGCTCAGTGTTCAGTGAGGTGTAATTCCTCCTGGCTGCTGGTGGGGAGGATGAGGGACTGGTTTGGATGACAGTAATTGGGTAATGCTACCTCAGCAATAGCCCTCTTAGTGTGTGTGTGTGGCAGGTGAAAGTCTGGGTCTGAGGATGGGTGGGATAGAAATGCTCTTGCAACTTGGATGTGCTGCTGTTCCAAAACCTCCTACCTGCCTCCCCTGCCGAGCCTCAAAGAACAAACACTGGCAATTCTTAGTAGAAAAGAAAGAAGAATAATAAGACTCTTGGGAAGGTGTTTTTTAAGTAGAAAAGTTGGACTTTAATGCAATTCAAAACTCCTGAGGATCTGAGTTAGAGATGTCTCCTGGATTCAGTATGTTCCTTGCTGCCTTAAAAATGTTGTCTGTTCTCCCAACAGCCTGCAAGGGAAGGCAGCATGCTCGCTTTCCATCATGAAATAATCCCATATGGGGGAGAAATTTCCCTGCAGCACCTCAGCTGTGCCCGTGTGAGGTGCCAGCAAGGAGGGGGGGATCGGGCAAGTAGATGCATGGGCTGCTTTTGATGGGCAGATTTAAGAGGAAGCAGGGAACTCATGGGTGCTGGAGGAGATATTTGCTGCTGTGAAGATCCTGGTTGCTCTGCTGGCACCTCAAAGGGGAGCTTTGCTAGAAGAGTGGCATTTTCTAGAGGTGGAATTGCAGTGACTTGGTGGTGGTGTGAGCTCACTGCCAGCAGCAGGAATCCATGTAGGGTGAGGATCACTTTGCTTTGGCTTTACTCTCTTGAATGGCACAGGGTAATGCAGCATGAGAAGCAAACCATAAAGGAAACCTTTGAATGCTCCCAGGAATGGGGCATCCACAGCCTGTGCCAGTGCCTCACCACCCCTGTTGGAGAAAAACTTGTCCCCAAAGCAGACAGAGACTAAATCCCCCTCCTTCAGAGCAAAGCCATTCCCTCTTCTCCTCTCCTCCCAGTGCTGAACACTCTGTCCCAGCTTTCCTCTGGGCCCCTTCAGCTCCTGCCTGGACACACTGAGGCCTCTCCAGGGCCTTCTCTTCTCCCGCCTCAGCAACCCCAACTCTCTCAGCCTTTCCTCAGGGCACAGGGGCTCCAACCCTCGCAGCATCTCTGGGGCCTCCTCCCCACTCACTCCAGCAGCTCCACAGCTCAGCACCCCAGAGCTGGAGGCTGGGATGAGCCCTTTAGGGCTGCAGCTTCCTAAGGAACAGGGGGAATGTTGTGTTATCCCTCAAGAAGTCCCCTTGGCCCAGCTCCCACCCTGGAGCAGCTCCAAAGGTCCATCTCCCAGCTAAGCCCCCGAGCACTCCCATCCCAGGATTGCTGCGGGATAAGGCTGGAGCTACTTCTGCTCCCATCCTGAAAAGATATCCCACTCCCTTCTAGAGATTCCTGGTGGCTCCAGCATCCCTGCAGCAGCCAGCTTGGCCCCTCCTGCACCTGGGATGTCTTGCCCTTCCCATCACCAAAATACAAAATAGGGTTGGGGTCCTCTTGCCTCCTCAGGGCTCAGCTCGTTTCCAAGGATGTCAGATGTGGAGTCTGTTTGGTGGCACAGATTTGCTAAGCTGAAAACATAAACAAGGCAACTTATATAGTTGGCCTAACCAAAAAGATTCAGGGAAAAAGAAAAACCCAAATGGTTGTTGAGATAAGAAACTTTTTTTTTTTTGTTTGAACAGCAGCTGGGTTTTGTTCCGTATCCTCCAGATTTCCACCTCTCTCATCCAGCAGTAATTTTCCAGGGGTTATAAAGGCGGTTGTTCTACCTCTATACAAACACGCTCCTGTCTTTCAAACTTTCACTTTTTAAAATACATTTAATGAAAAAAGCCCACTGAGTAATTCATTGCAGCTGTTTGTCGCGTCACCAGGGAGATGCTGAAAGAGGAACAAGTCTGGCATTGCAAAAAGGTGGGAAGGCTGGGGGAGAATGGAAATGGGAGAAGGAAAAGAACAGGCAGAGGGAGAAGCAGAACCCCCCTCTGTGTGTGTATAGGCACATGTGTCCATTATGTGCCTGTGTGTACATTTTCATACACATCTATACACATTTAAATATAGATCCATACGTGTGACAAACCAGCCCACAGAGTTTATTTATTATCTCTTATTGGCAGGAACTTCTCCTTCCTTTGTCTGAATATAAAGGAAAAAAAAAATCTATATTATTGTTTCATGCCAAGTTGTACAAGATGCCAGTACACAGGTTAATGAAAAAAATGCATGAATTTGGGTAGATATATAAAGGTCCCTTGGGTGTTCAGTCATAAATCTTTGTAGCTGGAAGGCAGAGCAGACATAAATAGGCCTGATATAACCAACTGTTTTACATACAAATGAATGCTTGCCTTTTATTTAGTTGACAATATTATTATTTTGAATCCAAGGAGAATATTAAATGAATTCTGTCATGCTGCCTCCATTAGGAGTGATCCCTGATCTGTGAATTGACTGTAGTGCTGGCTTTGGGCTCCATGCAGGGCTCTATAAAGTGAAGGGGTGTGCACATATGTATTTTATTTCATGTAATGAGGCAAATGTCACTGAAATGCACTCAGTTCTTTATAGAAATGTGCCTTCCCCTTAAAGGTCCACTGGTAAGCAGGAAAAAAGGAAATAAATTGACTTATGGTGGCCTCATACTTTTAATTATGGGTTCTGTACAGTGCATTTCTATTGAACCAACAGCAGCAGAGAACTTATTTCTTTTTAAATATCAATTATTTCCTCTTTCCCCTGCCAGGCAGAACTGTGCTGGTGTATTCTGCCAACTTTTCAGCACTAGGATCCACATTTGCTTTTACCTGTGGGATGTGCACAGGTAATAAATGCCTTCCCCTTCCTCTGCCTGGAAGCAGGAGGGGGTGCATAATGTGTGGGAACCCCCAGACACCCATCTGGTGCTCATCCCACTGCAAATGGGGACAGAAACCACTGGTTTACTGACACTGTTGGTGGGACAGGCTCCTGCTGCAGCCTGCTCAGTGTCAGGCTGGTAGGGGGCCCTTGGGAGGAAAAAGCTCTGCCAGTCCCTGGAGCAAAAGAAAGCTGTGATGTGGGAGTTCCCTGCAGTACCACCCAGCTCCTTGTAATTACTGGGCAGTATTAAAAACATAAATAAAACGGTGCTTGTGTATTCTGGGTGTTCACTGACTGCAAACCCAGCAAAAAAGGACTTGCTGCACTTTGCTGGGCAGTGAAATGCATCTGGAGGGAATGTGCAAAAGGCAAGTGGAGATGAGGCTTCTTGAGCTGATTTTGTGGAGAGTAGCACTTACCAGGAAGAGGGGAGATGTCTTGGCTTATGGGCTTTGTACAGTTTGTTCTTTAGGCTGTGTGTCTTTGCATAAGCAACATTAAACTACTCTAAACACTCTGGGGTTTTTCTTGGAAGTTCTATGGCAAAAGCTCTCAGAATTCCTTAATCACAGGGAACAGCATCCCTGGATGTTTGTCTGGGAGTTGGGGTTGATCACTGATGAACTCAGTCATTTGCTGATAAGAGATCTCAGCACAGCTTGGCTTTTTTGAAGCTGTTTGGTAGGATCTGTGCCTCTAAGATCATCTCTGAATGCCTGAATATGTGATTTCCTCACTGGTTTTGTCTTCATGCTCCCAAAAACCAGAGTAGGTAGGAAAGTGTGATTATCTACTCTTTACAGACATGGATGGGGAAAAGAAAATTGAAATGATTTGTTGAAGTTTGCCCAGACAATCTGTAGAAAAGCTGAGCCCAGTTTCCCACAGGCAGGACTCAGCTCCCACCCATGGACCAACCTGCATCTAGACCAGTCTGTGCAATTTTAGTTTTCCACCATCATTCTTTGGATAAAGCAGATGGTACCCCAGAACCTAAAGGTGCCTCTGCAAGGGTTTAAACAGTCTGGGGGAAAACTTAAATCTAAGAATATTGCTGGGGGTGTGAATTGAGTGCTGAGAGTGCTGCCATGTAGAAAGGACCTAGGTCACCCTTCCAAGTCAATTTGTTTGTTATTGGGAAAAGTAGTAAGACAAACTGGAATGTTTGAGACTTCTCAGATCCTTTCTTTTTTTGCCCAACTTGCCTTTTTCTGGCTGCTTCAGAGTGCTGGCTCCACTTCTGGCCCCAGCTACGTGCAGCTCTTAGTACTGAGCTGATGCTGGAAGGCAGATGAGTTATGCAGGAGATGCCTTCCTGGTGCCTTTGCATTTTTTAGCACTGCCAGACACACCATCCTGCTTTCCATTCCCTGAGCTGAGTTCCAGGCTGTTTCTTGCCTCTTTGGGTGCACAAAGCAGAACCCAGTTTGGTTGATTTGCTACAGGTGTTTGAGGTCATCTTTTCTCTTGGCTCACCAAAGCCATAGAAATATTGGAGCTATTCCCATGAAGGGAAGTTTAATTTTAAGACAAAGCCTTCAGACAGTCAGAGGCAGCCATCAGAGAGGATTGCACTTTAAAAAAAAAAAGTAAATTAGCATTTGAAAGCAAATCTTTCTGATTCTATATTAATCTGGGAAATTAAGATAAAAAAAAATTATTGAGCACCACAGTATCCTTTTTTTTCTCAGGACTGAGAAGCTGAAGTCCAAAAGTGGAGAGTGCTCCTGAATCTAATAATCCAGATATTTAAATTTTTTATCCAAGTTCTCTCTTTAGTCTCAGGCAGAGCCCTTGGAAGGCAAGTGGGTCTTCAGCCACCCTACCCCTGTGCCTGTGGCTGAGCAGGTTTGTTCCTGGGCTGGGTGCCCTGGCAGCAGACTGTGGCAGGTTTTCTTTTCCTGTTTCATGGGAATGTGGAGGAGAGAAGGGTGGTGGGGAAGTGTGGGGGTCTTCTCTGGTGCGTGGGGAGGTGCCAGCTGCCAGGGTGGCTTTGAACCCTCCAAGCCTGCTGGCCTTGGGAATGGTTTCCTCACTCAGATCAGCTTTGTGTCAGTGCCAGGGGTTATGGGCTGCTGATAAAAGAGCTGGCAGGAGAAGAGGGCAGGGGGAAAAGGCTTCTGACAAATATGCACATCCCTGAACTGTAAATGAAATAACGAGGAATAATGTGAGCCCTTTGCCTCTGTTGCTGGATCCTCTTACTGCCTCAGTGAGGTTTGTTGCAAAGCCAAAGTTTCCTTTGAATAACTGTATTTAAAAGAAGCCTGAGCAGCACGGGGGTGGTGCCTGTGTGGCCCTGCAGACAGAGCCAGGCAGATCTGCTCCAGGGCCAGTTGCTGCTGCTCCACAGCAAGGCAGGGGCTGGGGAACTGTGGAAGTGTGCAGCAGAGAAATGTCTCAGAGTATTTCTGGAGTGAATTATAATTAAAAATAACTGTAGGACGGAGAGAGTAAAAATTACAGATAAAAGATGCAGATGCAGTCTGTTCTGTTTCAAATCCTGCTGGACTGGAAACATTGGGGCATCTGAGGGGGTGATGTGTTGATTGGTGAGAGCTGGTGCTGCCTCATGGGCTCTGTGGAAGGGAGGATCATAGAATTCCAGAATGGTTTGGGTGGGAAGGGATCTTAAAGCCCATCCAGTCCTACCCCCTGCCATGGGCAGGGACACCTTCCACTAGCCCAGGTTGTTCCAAGCCCTGTCCAACCTGGCCTTGGACACTTCCAGGGATGGGGCAGCCACAGCTTCTCTGGGCAACCTGTGCCAGGGCCTCCCCACCCTCATTGGGAAGAATTTCTTCCCAGTATCCATTCTAAACTTACTTTCTTTGAGTTTGAAGCAGGATACCCTCCTGCAGGGGCAGCCAAGCTCTCTATATCCATCGTGTTAGGAATACCTTTGGAGTCCAGCTTCTACCTCTATCTGCCCAAAATACTTCCCAACCTTAACGAGACCTGGGATGGAGAGGAGCAAAGGCCAGAAGTGCCTCAGACTGACCAACTTTTTGCCCTGCTGTTAAAGGTGCTGAGGAGCACTGGGTTCACAATCACCTGCTGTGGATGCCCCAACACCTCTTTATAAACTTTTTTTGTGATTGAGGCAGAGATTCATTGATATCTTGGACCCTCTTCCTCCAGGTCTGCTGCACCACAGACCTTCCCACTTCTGGGTGTTACTCTGCTGCCTCTCAGGGTGTCAGTTCTTAAAAGCTCATGTTTCTCTGCTTCTGGAAATGTTGCAAACCAGCTTTGTTCAGCATGTTGTAAAGGGCCAGTGCTAATAGCTAATGTTCTGTGTTCCTTGTTTAATTTGTCAGCTGTAAATAAGAGAAAATAACAACAGTGGACAACGCTGGCTCTGTGGTGTGTTTGCTAATGTGGGAAGTAGTTATTAACATGACTGCTGTTCACAGCTCCACAAACAAAGGCAAAGCCCTGCAGGAGCAGTCAGCAATTTGCACAGAGGGCTGGGAGGGAGCTTTGGCTCCTTTCCTGGGAAATGCCTCTGTGAGCCCCTTGTCAGCCCAAGCTCCTTGCAGTGGGGCTGGGTGGTTAAATGCAGCTTAACTCCCTCTTTTATTTGCTTTTATTGTACTCTGGCTGAACAGAGATGCAAGCCTAGGTAATGAACACAACTGCAATCTGTTTATAAGGCAAATAAGAGTCATACTTTTCCTGTATGATGCCCTGTAACCTGGTTAAAACTTCACTGAGCAGGGTGCTCAGGGACTTGGTACTCTATGGCTGCTATTCCTGTGTCTGTCGTGACCCTGGCATGGCTTCAACTCCTGAGTTTCTTGCAGATTTTTCACAGCAAATTTCCTTTGGTGCCTCCCTACCAGCTCCTGGGCATGCTGAGAGAAGTCTGAATGCTGCTGGCACAGAGCAACTGCAATTAAGACATCAGGATCTGTGAAAGGGCTTCTGTCACTCAGCATATTGGCTGATATGAAGTTTTTGTTGGCATTACTGATTTAAACTTCTCTGTATCACCTACTCCCTGCCACTCACTTGGTTTTTGTGGTTTAAAACAAAAAAAGAGATAAAAAAACACCCACAAAAGAACAAAAACCCCACCTGGTTGACATCTTTTGCTGGTGCCCAGCCCTGAGGGAGGGGTGAGCTGTGGGAAGCAGGAGGGGATGAGGACAAGTCAGGCCTGGGCTGTCCCCAGCCGCAGGATGTGATGAAGCCAGAACTCAGTTTAAGCCCCAGACCCTCATGCAAAAGGATCTTCAGCATCAAATTTGAGGCTTTAGCCCCCAACTGGCAGAAAGGCATGGAAACATTGTCCTTTTGCTTTTGGTACCAAGCTGATGGGATTGAAATTTCTTCCTTTACGTGCTGCAGAGGTTGCAGGAGAGCTGCCTTACACTGTGCTTCCCATCAGAGCATGAACTGGACCAGGAGCAGAGACCAAAATGCTGCTGCATTTGTTTCCACAAGGGCCATGTGGAGGAGGCAAACATACCTGTCTCCACCAAAGCAGTTAAATGCTGCTCATGCACATCATCCTGTGCATGTGGGGGAGTGGGGAAATAGGTCTGGGAGTTAAAGCTCTGGGAAGGGCTGGACATGACTCTGCATTGAGATACCCTGTGTTCAGGTGTCTGGGGGCTGCTCTGCTGGTGGAATTTAAGTGCAGTGGTGGTTCAGGTATAAGATTGGTTAATGAGGTGTCCCTTTAGGGAGCAGCAATCACAGCCTTTATTTGACTCTCAGATGCAGGGGAGATCTTGCTGTGTTGGCCACAACTGGGGACAAGTTATCCTGCAAACTTTAAAAACGTCAGTGCTTCCTTAACGAATGTTTTCTCCAAAAATTGGCCTCGGTTGCAGGGGAACTCTCAGATGAATCTTTTGGAAAGAGCCCACAAATGATGGTTTGTACAACTTACATGACATAGACCAAATATCAGTGTGAGGCTTTTTGTAGATGGAGCTTGTGCTGTGACTGCTGGGTGTTTCTGTGGTACAGAGCAGGGTGGGAGCTCAGGTGCAGCTCATTCTCTACTAAAGGGTCAGAACTTGTGCTGCTGGTGTGGGATGGTTGGGGATGTTGCCCTTGAATGTGGGCAAGTTCAGAAGATAGAAAGTGCTTCCATTGTTTAGTCTTTGGAGGGGAGAACAAAAACTGAAATGTGCTTATGTGCTTTTCTCTGAGCTGCTTTTTTTCTTTGAAGATGGGAACCTGAGCAAACTCCCTCGTGGAGTTCCCCTTCCTCAGCCACTCACCTCACTTTAGGGGGAGGCAGGTGGAGACCTGGACCTCTGCTCTGGGCTGGGTGGCCACCAGCATTGGCAGCATCAGCAGTGCTGGCAACAGGCAGTGCTGGCTCCCAGCCCCAGCTGTGTGAAGGGATTGCTGCAGTTCCAGCCCATGTTCTCTGAGACAGAGCAAGTGATGTGAGTGCTAAACAGCAGGGCCAGAGCTGTGAGGTGTCAGCAGCTGTGAAACACAGAGTGAGCAGAGAGATAAGAGTGTGTATGAAGTGAGACTCTTTCTCTGATGAGCTCCCAGGCTGGTGTGAATGTTGATAGTTTCTTGCTTGCCTTGGTGTAATCCTCACAAGAAAATGAACTCTGCTGTTCTTCCACCAGGACTGGGGGTTTCCTTGTTTTCATTTCTTTATTCTGAGGCTTCCTGCATCTCCCGTCTCATCTGCACAGAAGGGGGTGGTAAATATTGAGATGAAACACAGCCAGCCAGGAACACCCTCTTATTGATGTTTCCTGTGCTGTCTGCCCAAGACTTGTGCTCTCCAGGGCTGGGGCAGGAGGTGAGTCCCCTGTTTGATGGACTAAAATAAGAGAGCATCTTTTAAGATAAATCCCTCCCTCTTGTTGCTCATTTGTTCATTTCCAAACAGCACTTCAGTGCTTCATGGAGTGTATTATTTCTGGCTTTTCCACCTAAAGGAGGACTCGGATCCTTCCTACTTTTTTTTTCTAGAATGAAGCTTGGCTTTTAAGAGAGCAGGGGACTCCTTGGTGACTCCTCTCCTTCTCCACCCACCCTGAGCTGTTCCTGTCTACAGCAGGGCCAGGCCTGCAGCTCGTGGGAGGAGAGGAGGGGAAACCCCTCTTTACATATGTTTGAAGGTTAGAAATATCAAGGATGGGGAAGGTCATGAAAAATTCATGTCCCTCTTGTGGGAGCTGGCCTACATTTCCCACCAAATGCCTCCTGGCCAATGTTTTGAAGATGTACCCCGTGTTTTGAGTTGTTGTTCTGTTGTTTCTCTTGTGTCTGCGTGGATGGATCTGGGTGATCTCTCATTCTCCCTGCACCGTGGAACATCCCTTTGAGGTGGTGCTGGGGAGAGATACACTCTCTGCTGTCAGTGAGGTGATGTGTCTGCAGTGTGGCCACCAGGATGCAGCACCTCAGTGTCCCCAAATGTTCAGAGGGACATGCTCTTCCCCAGGGAGCTCAGCACCACAGATCTCTTCTGAGAGAGCACAGTCAATGTGTTGGTGGAACTGGAGTTTTTTCCTGTCCAGGCAAAAAGCCTAAAGGATTCCTCTTGCTGGCATGGGCACAGGGGCTGGATAAGCTGTAGGGAAGGGCACACTAAATTCATCATTAAATAATTTTTATATCTTGGCAAAACTGGTCCCCAGGTTATATGACATCACCTCGGGGGCTCCCCCAAGTGCAGAATAGTGGTTTTTTTGGTATGTGTGGCTTTTCATAACTAGAATCACAATAAAAAGAGCCCTGACTGGGACACTGCTGCCCTGCATCTGTGCATTTTGTGCTTACTGCCTGCATCTACCTGCTCATACCATGACTGTCCAGTGCTGTCCCCTCCATTCTGCATCTTGTATTTTTAATGCTTTTCCCAACATATCCTACTTTGCCTTTGGAAGAAATTGCTGCTCCACACATCTCAGGATGGCACTTGCAAGGAGGGATGTGCACAAACAGGATCACCAACAGATTTAAGTTAGAAGGCTCCAGGGCTGCTCAGGACCCAGGACGTGCATGCTGTGGCTGTCCTGCTTGTAGGCTCCTCCTGAGCTCCCTGTCATCTCTGTTTTAGGTGGTGGTACAGACAAGGACACTAATAAGTTAAGTAATTACTCATGTCCAAATCAATTTTCTGCCCTGTCAGCTTCATTTTCTCTTTGGAGCCAATATCAGCATTGATTCCTGGAGTCACCCTTCACATCTCCAGTATCGCACACAGATTTTCAGGGACTTCTGGAACAAGGTCTGAGGGGAGACTTCTGCCTTCAGTGAAACTTGTTTCCCAGTTTTTGGAGCAGTTGAAATACCTTGATGTGGGTACAAATTATTTTTCTGGTAGATCAGGGTGATCTGGCAGAAAGGCAATTAGAATTCTGCACTATTGCTTAAAGGTAAAAAAGGAATGGTGTAATCAGGAAGAAATTGTTCCCTGTGAGGGTGGGGAGGCCCTGGCACAGGTTGCCCAGAGAAGCTGTGGCTGCCCCTGGATCCCTGGAAGTGTCCAAGGCCAGGTTGGATGGGGTTTGGAGTAACCTGGGCTAGTGGAAGGTGTCCCTGCCCATGGCAGGGGGTGGAATGAGGTGTTCTTTAAGGTCCCTTCCCACCCAAACCATTCTGGGATTCTGTAAAAAAAGCTGGGTGAAGAACAGGGTCTGCTCTCTGAATGGCCTCTCCATTGGTTTCCACCACTCTGGAGAATTGGTTTCTAGAGATCACCTCAGGTGGCTGGAGATCTGTGCAGAAAAACCTGAGATTTTGCAGAAAGTATTGGTGATTTGTCATTTTTCCTGGTCCAAGACACAATAATGCACAACAATGTTGATATTTTGGAGAAAGCAAATCTCTTGCTCCTTGTCATGCCCAAGAGGTGCTATGGCTCCTTTTGTTTAGTTTTCAAAGCACAGAACTGTGACCCTGGGAGCATCTATAGCTCTACAGGCCTGTGTCATCTTGCCCTGCTTGTGGTCTCTGGGCTATGAGCTCCAAAAACAGGGATCCAGGAAAGGGCAAGCCTGGGGTGGTCCTGCTGCAAGGCAGATGAAGCCCCTCCAGCCTCCACCCATGGTTTGGAAAGAGAAAAGACTTTTTGTCACCTTTGAAGATGAAAAGTGGGATTGACACCCAAACTGGCTGCTGGATGAGCAGTGTAAGGGTGGGTTTACCATCCATCCACCTCCACAGAATCCCAGAATGGTTTGGATTGGAAGGGACCTTAATGATCATCCTGTTCCAACCCCTTGCCAAGGGCAGGGACAGCTTGCACTAGACCAGGTTGTTCAGAGCTCCATCCAATGTGGCCTTGAACACTTCCAGGGATGGGGCAGCCACAATCCTCTCATCCTGTGGGATGCAGGAGAAACCAGGTGTGTGGAGATCAGGGCAGTGTTGTATCTGCAGGGGGAGGAATCTTTAGTTATCATATGTTAAAATTTCAGGAGCTTTTTCACCTCTAGATCCTCTTGGCCCGGGTGTGGCTGCTCTGGCTGATGTGGCAGATGAACACTTGCTGTGGGTGTTCATTGTCTTTTCCTGGGAGCTCTAATTTATGTTCTGCCTGCAAAGGAATCTTTATAGGAGATGTGGTGGGTAAAAATAGATGACACGAAAGTAATCAGATTTTTTTAAACTAGAAAATTAAGTGTAAAATTTTGACCATCTATATTAAGATCTTAATGTATTTAAATGAAAATGCTAAAGTAGTTTACTGCTGAAGATTTCTTATGTTTCAAACTACTGAAAGGATGGATGTAACCTGGATAAACACCTGCAGTGACCTTGCTGAAGGGCTGCCTCCACTTTAAAAGAAGGCATTTTCAGGAGCTGCAGAAAGAAAAAAATTTATAAGAGTTTCATCCAACAGCAAAGCTAAAAAATACATTAATTCAAATCTGGTGAGAACAAAACCAAAAAGCAGTTCAGGAAAGTGGTTTTCCTTCTGCAGCCTCAGATATTATCTTCTTGCATCTGATTTTTAGTCAATTAGCTCTACCATCTCCAAGGCTTTGGCCCCAGTTATTGAAAACAAGCAATTCAATTTTATTGACCTCATGTAAATCTTCTTTTGTGCAGTAAATCAGATTGAAATGCAAAGCATGTTTTAATAACAATATTTTTATTACCTAGCACACATGAAGAACTTGTAGAAAGCTGTTTGAAATGCTGATTTGTGCACTTTCATTCAGTTCCAGTTGCCCAAGTACAGTTTGACACAAGTGAAAAATAAACTATCATTTTGTAAATAGTAAAGGGATCACTTAACGTTGTTTAACATGGCAAAAAATTGGAAAAGCCAGACTGTGAATGAATGCAGTTATCTGTATTTGCTTAAGTGCATACAGATAAGGTAGTGAATTGAATGTAAAGGCTAAATTTAATTGCAGTTTGTGTTTTAATGGTTTCCTACTAATAAGAATGAACCTTTCTGCCCACAAATCACTCAAAAGTACAAACAGAAATAGGATGGAGACCAGTGATTCTTCTGATTTGAAGCACTTATGTAAATAAACCCATCCCTGCTACGAAGGGAATTAAAAGATTTCTCCAGTACTGGTACAATCCATCAACTCTGTGAGTCCTGGTGCTGCCTCTATGCAGGATGGACCTCAGGGGAGCTGCTGTGGTCCCTGGTATCCAGAACTGGAATTTCCATCTTTTCTCCCATTCCAGGGCAGAAAAGAAAAGTTTCCAGACCTTCTGAGGGCAAACAGTGAGAAACAGCAACTAATCAAATGGGGTGTGATAGATGGCTCTGAAAGGAATAAAAACCTGCCCACACTGATAATAAACATTGCAGCTGCTTCCAAAATTACTCCTCAGGGAAGCCTGTTCAAACTTTAGCTGTGGAGGAAAAATGACTGAGCCCAGCAGAGAGAGTCCATTCAGTAATAAAAGAGAACAGCAGGGAAAGTGGCCTCGGTGCCTCTTGTGGCTTCTGTCAAGGGTGTTGGGCCAAAGTGACCCTGAATCACCAAGAAGGGACCATTCAGCTGGGTGTGAGCATCACCATCTCTACCTGGCCTCAGTCTTTGTCCTTCCTTGTGCCTTTCCTCTGCCCGTGTCCTTCAGGTTGTGTTTGGCCAGAAGTGTTTGTGTAGGTTTGGAGCTGAGAGCTGGTTTAGCACTTTTTTAGTGTGGTTCTTCTGAGATGCCCTCAGTGATTCTTCTGCTGCTTTTGACTCCCTGCATCCTCTGAGGCTTCCCAAGTCTGTTTGGTGTAGCAGTGATTGCTCTTGCTGGAGGGCTGGGAGGCCAAAGGTGCTGAGGGTGAGAGGGGGTGTGTTAGACTCTGTGATGCCCTGTGGTTATGGAGCTGTACCTGCTGCAGGTGTGGCAGCTCCTCAACAGAGGAGGAACTGAGGAATAGCTCCTCAATTAGAGGAAGCACCTACAGCCCTTTTGGTGACTTCTCCTCAGCATTCAAGGGAAAAAACAGGATGATGTCTGCCTTCCCATAAGAAAGAAGCTGGGATCTTTCAGTCCTCACCTTCCAAAACAACAAGAGAAGTGCAAAATGGGCCTCGTTCTCCCCTTCTTCCTTCCCTCTTCAGGATTTGCTTGTGGAGGCTCCTCCTTCAACCTTAACAACTCTAGTAGAATTATATCCCAAAACTATGGTTCTCATGAAATGCTATGCTTAATAAAATGTGTGGCACATCAATAATTTAGATACTTGTGACAACACATAAAACTCTGTTAAAAATATTGCAAACTTTGGCTGGCGTTCTTGATAATTAAAAATGGATGTAATGGCAAAGTATGGTAGGTGTTAGCTCTATTTCAGATTCCTTGTATTTAAAATGGGCCATCAATTTTAAAATACTGTAAAAAGTATGGCAAGATTGTACTATTTTAAATATATCTGATACATTGTCCCATATATTTAAATTATTAATATGCAATGCAGCCAACAGGAGTCTAAATTCTTCCCAGGACAAGCTCTAGGCAATCATTATAAGAGGAGCTTGGTGAGCTCTGGGGGAATGGAGATAAACCTTAGCAGTGAGTAATCCCCTTCTCTGGGCTCGGGTCTCCCCTGCCTGGCTCCACACGGAGCCATCGGAATTCTTCCCTGCCTTGCCCTGCAGGTGGCATTTTCCACCAGGTTTGTCTTCACAGAACCAGATTGCAGCACTAACCCTGCTGTGGGAGTCTGGGCATTCCAGCAGGGAGGGCAGGTCAGGGGTTGGAGATCCCTGGCGGGGTGGCTGAGAGCAAACACCAAAGCAGTTTTAGGATGGGAAGAGAAAGTCCACTGCAGGCGCCTGGAATTTGTGACTTGCTGAGTGCAAAGCTGGGAGGAGCTCTGGTGAGGTGGAAAGATTGGGAAGAGAAACATAAAATAAATAGGAGAAAGCAAATATATGGACCAAAACCACAGACTTGTTATCAGCCCTTGGGGCAGATGCAGCGTTCTGATGGTGGAAATCTGGAGGCGCCCCAAGTTGCTGCTCTGTATGAGCAGTTACTCAGCTAAAATGTTGTTTTCAGAGGAATGCTTGTCCCAAGGTCACAAATAAAAGGGGTTCTGCTGATGCAGGTAAAAAATCTGGGGACCTTGGGCAATACAATGTAAAGGTATGACCCTCATTTCCCAGGGGATGCAGCTTCCTGGGGGCATCAGCAGAAGGTAAAGGCTTGACAAAGCCTTGATATTTTTTACACCCGTACACAGTGCCAAAATAAGTCAAACTATTTTTGTGTTTGCTGCAGGCTGTGGCCTACTGCTGCCTTTGTTTTGGGACTAAAGAGGTGGAATGAATAGACAGGCATTGTCTCTGCTTTACCAGCATCTCTCTGGGACTCCTGGCTTAAGGAAGATCTTATTTTAAGGAAATAGAGCTAGTGTGGAGTCTGGGGTGAGAAGGACACGCATCAAGAAGTCCCAGAATACAGGGAAAATGCTCCATGCTGGGAATTGCACTTTGTTTGTAGAAGTGTACAGACGGAGTGGTCAAAAAAAAAAAAAAAAAAAGGAGCAATAATTCAATTTAGTTTGGTGTACTGTTCCTGGTGGTGCTGTTTTGGGAGGCTGTGTCTGAGTACAGCACTTAGTGTACCTGGCCAGCTGATATTTTCTCACGGGGGGAATTTATTCCTGGCCTGACACGAGTAGGTGGTTGGTTTATGGGTTTGATCGTGAGGTTTACGGTGCTGTGCCATTAGGAAAATTGCACATCTTTGTGTCTTTGGGGTTGGCTGGATCCTGCTGCTGTCCAGAGGAGCAGGGGGATCCCAATTCCCTCCCCTTTCTCTGCTCCTTCCAGTTTTCCCCTGAGGGGTGATCTGTGCCCTGGCCCCTTGTCTAACCCAGGTGCTCCTGGCTCTTGTGCTGTATCAATATCTTTCTGTTCCTCTGAGGGCATAATCTGTAGGTGATGTTTTAGAGAAATCAATGTGAAGAGAAAATTGGCAGCTTTGGCTCTGCATGAAATGACAAGTGCCTCATTATTGGCCCAAAGACTTTTTTTTTTTGGTGGGGGGAGATTGGTGGAAAATTATCAGTGTGCTTTTTTTTTTTTCTTTTTAAATGGACTCAGATTATTGTGGCTGTTATGGGAGTGTATTTTACTTTCCATTTAGTACCACCTTCATTAGACACCAGGACAAATGTCTCTACATGGCAGAGAATTAATCATCCTGTTCACAAAGGTAGTATTTTCAGGAGTCACTAATAGTGGTGAGTGTGGTGATTCTTCACCAGACTTTTTTTCCTTGAAAAATAATAAAAACCGATCAAGAATAAGAAAAAAATAAGATAAAAAACATTCTTCTGACCTGTAGTGCATGGTGCACATCTTGCTGGGCAGGCAGGCAGGCAGATGGGTGCAGGGAGGAGGAGTTCAGGTTGGCTTCACCTGCCCACTCTGAGTGGGGCATTTTCACAGAATCACAGAATATCCTGAGTTGGAAGGGACCCCCAAGGCAAAGTCCAGCTCCTGCCCTGCACAGGACATCCCAGAAATCCCACCCTGTCCCCGAGAGCATTGCCTTGAACATTCTTTGAGCTCTGGCAGCCTTGGGGCCGTGACCACTGCCCTGGGGAGCCTGTTCAGTGCCAACCACCCTCAGGGGGAAAGGACCTTTTTCTAAACCTAAACCTCCTCTGGCACATTTTCTTGCCCTTCCCCCAGGTCCTATCTCTGGTCCCCAAAGAGATCAGTGCCTGCCCTTCCACATCCCCTCATGGGGGAAGTGTTTTACCTGGTGTCACCCTCCTTGTCTGTCTGCCTGACCTTTTCCAGAACCTCAGTGCTGGAGTTTGTTGTGCTTTCCAGGCAGCCAGTTCTGGTGCTTTGCTCACCTGAAATTCCACGGTTTGTTTTGATGCTGGCCCTCAATGTGGATTGCTGCAACTCAAACATCTTCATCCCCACTTTACCCATAACATATGTCGAGGTTGATCTGCCTGTCTCCCTCTGAGGCTGCGACGCTCTAACACAACGATATATCTTAACTTACCCTACGGCTTCTCTTCTTTAATCTAAATCCCAGCTCCTTTGTCTTTCCTCACAGTTTCCCTTTCTTAGGGTGGCATCTTTCCCAGGTGGCAGGCTGTATGTGCCCCAAAGCCTTGCCCCACCCTGAGTTCCTCACTGTTGGCTCCACTTTGGTCCACGAGGGATGGCCACATGCTGGCTCTTTCCTATCTAATTGTAACTCTACACAGTTCCTCGTTGACCACAGCCTGCTTCTCCTGTGGAGCATTTCCCTCATTCACCAAGGCTGTTCCAAGGGCTCCTTGTCTCCTGCTGGTGTCATCTCTGCTCCAGCTGATGTTGTCTCCAGACAGTTTTGCCCAGGTCAGGATGTGATCGTAGTGGCCCAGGGCAAATCCTCACCCAGTGCATACAGATATGTTCTTCCAGTGTGACAACACCATTGAAAGCTGCTTTCTGACTGTCTTCCACCTTGTGCACCTTAACAATATCATCTAATCATAATTCTTGCTTAAAGCAATGTCATGTAAAATGATGCCAAAGGCCTTGCTCTGGTCATTGTATAGAACAGGGACCTCCTCTCCCCGCTGCCTTGTCATAGAAAAAATATGAGATTGGCTTGATATTTGTTCCTGACAAATCCATGCTTCCTGTTCCTCACCGCCTCGTTATCTTTTCAGTGCTTAGAAAGTGTTTGTTTGATGATTTGTTGCAATATTTTTTCTGGGAATTGAAGTTAAGCTGACTGACCTGTAATTCCCTCCTATGTTTGCTGTTCTCTGCTCTTTTGGGACTCGTCACAGCTCCTGAGTTTTCACAGATAAGTGCTAACAGCCCTCAGATTGCCTCCACCACTTGGAAGTACCTGGCAGTGAATCTCAGCAGACCCAGCTGATTTGAAAACATGTCATTTATATAAATATCTTCCGGACTATTGCTTTCCCCTTGTAGTCTGAATTCTTCCCTTTTTGCTACAAGGAACAATTGAAATATCTGTACAAATGAATCCATCATTTTTATTGGGAAGCATTACCCTCTGCAATGAGAGCTGGTAACAGCTCTGCTGAATGATGGAGGAATTCTTCTCCTGGTCCTGAACTTATTATTAATTTGACTTAATTTGGGGGGTTTTGGTGTTATTATTTAGATTCTTTAGAAACTTTACAACAGCATGTAACTTGATATATTTTTTTATTTTTTAGTTCCTAGGTGCATTCCCTACTCATTTACACACTCCTTAGACTTTTGAATCAGTTTCTATGACTTGTGTTGTTCTGACCTGCCTGTGGTCCAGCATCAGTAGATGCTTTTCTGTAGTTTACTCAGTATATTAAATTTTTTAGGATTCAAAGGCAGGTCAGGGGTTGAGAAGACTTTATCCTGGAGTTGGTAGAAATTCCCTGATGTGCCTCAACATCTCTGCTGTGACCCAGAAGGCTCCAGCAGCTGGAATGGGCATCCTGAGTTATCCCACCAGCCACAATGCCTGGTGGACAGGACCAGGGCAGCAAAGGTACTGCTGTCCCCAAATACCTTAACTTTCCATGTCTTTAAAACAGACCAGAAGAATTTTCACTTTGGAATGACAACACTTCAAATTTACTTTTATCTTTGTGTTGTTTCACCGTCGTTTTGTGACACTGAGTTAATCGGGAAGAACGGATTTAACTGATAATGGTGTACTATGACAACCTGTTAGGAAAATCACACTGATGTTTTTCTTCCCTGCATTAAGGATGGCTGGGATTTGGCTTCCTGAATGAAACATCAGGTTCTTCCCGTGTTTCAAAGTGCTTCCCATCTAGTTTGCAATGAAATGGTTTGACAGTTTTCAAGTAGGCAACACTTTGATCTGTGTGTCAAACTTGCTTTAACTCACTTCACTGGAACAAACAGATGTTTTGTTCTAGAGAACAGGTATTTGGTATCTGTTATCCCTGATATTTTTTACATAAAAAGTCAAAAGTGTTTTGATTCATACATTCCATCATGGTGAAACTTGTCAGTCACAGCAGAGTGTTATAAGTCACAATAGATTTGTCGTAAACTGGGGAAAAAAACCACCAAAGATGCACAACAGAATTGAAACCAAAATTTCTCAGTTCTGAAGTTAAATTCTTAATGGAAAAATTGACTGAAGATCATTCCATAGCTTCTTACTGGTGATTGACAGAAAGGAACATTTTTCAAATAACTTCGGTTTCAAAGAAACTGAATTGTTTTCATGGAAGGAGATTTGGAAACAAAATCGAAACAAATAAAATGTTCTTGTCCCCGCTGTGAGATGCACAGGTGAACCCTCCATTGGTGCTAAACGTTGGATTGTGTTGGAAAATCTCTTCCATTGAATCATTCAGTCTTCTTGCAGGAAGAACTCCTTTTCCATATGTAGGAGCTTTGCTGGTGCTCTGAGCAACCTGGTCTAGTGGAAGGTGGCCTGTCCATGGCAGGGGGGTGGAATGGGGTGGACTTTAAGGTCCCTTCCAACCCAAACCATTCTATGATAAAGGATGACAATCCAGTAGATAATTAGTCCCATATCTGTGTATTCCTACAAGCCTGACTAAAAAGAGAAGCACCACAGACTAATTCTTTACATTATTTGCAGTTCTCATCCTTTGCAGAAACCCACTGGGCCCTAAAATGTCCCTGTCCCAGCCTGGCCCCCTGTGCCACGTGGTGTGTCTGGACCTCATCTGGGTCTTCCTTTTTCCAAAAGATTTCAGTTGGAAAACGGTTGTTTGAAGATATTGTATGTTCCTGCATGTGCAGCACGCAGAGCTGGTATTGATTTGACAGTTTAACTTTGCAGGGAAAAAAGGCAGCATTTTGGGAATTGACGGGATTCGAATGACAGGTTTCGATATTTTTAGTTTGAAATAACATTTTAATTCAAAACGCAGAAAAGGCAGAGGGAGGGGAAATCAGGATCCAAAACTGAAGAGAAACGTAGCAGTTGATGAGATTATTTTTCTTCCTTTTGGAAAGACATTGAATAATTTAACAAAGGAAAATAATAATTAAAAAAAAGACTCTGTGGCCAGTCTTACACAAAGTGCCTACCAAGAGTGAAAGAGCTGCAGCTGGGAAGGAAAGGCTTATTTCTGCAGTGTAAAACATTCCATCCCTTCCCTTTTCATCCAGCCTGAACCCAATCATGGCGAGTGTTTATTTTGAAAAATCATCAAGGCAGAGTCAGAGCCCTGGTGACCCGATGACTGTAACGGAGCCCTGGAACAGCCACCTTCAGTCTGGACCTGACAGGGCTGTTGCGCTGCTGCTGGGATTGCAACCAGTGCAAAAACCTTCAGCTTTGAAGGCTCAGCACGTAGTGAGGTGTTATAGGTCTTGCATGGAAACAGAGATAGAGTGATGAGTGTGTGCACTGAGGGTTTGTCTCTCGAGTCACTGCTAAAACCAGCACCAAGCTGCTGGATCTGTGCCCTGTTTAAGTTATGCAGGATTTGAAGGGTTTGGGTCTAAGAACCAGCCCTGGTAGGTCTCTGCAGGGCCCAGTCTAAGCTTGCAGGTTGGCTGGTTCTGTAAGCAAAGTAATAATGAATATAATTACATGTAGTTTCCAGCTCGTGCACAGTCAGAAGCCAACTGGAATAATTAAAGAATCCTAATTTCCTTGGCATGACACTGTCCTCTTCAGGACTGGGCAAATAGCACAGAGCTTTCCATTCATATTCCAGTCAGCATCTTAACAGAATTCCTGTCCTGCTCTCTGCTCTCCCCTTTGATGGACAGACCCCTCCTGGTAATACTGATGATCTTGGTGCCACGAGGCTTCCTCAGAGTGGGGCTGCTTTGTGCTCAACAGGGCAAAGGGAGCACATGGCAGCACCTCTCCTGTGTCACACAGGACGCCCTGGAGAGATGCCACCCTCAGTCACCAGTGGGATCTCTTGTTAGTGTGACCCTTCAGCCCAGGCTCTGCCTGCAATCTGCCCACAAGGAAGTGCCGACCCCCCAGAGCACTGCTGATTTTGGGATGGGGGTGTTGGCTCAGGAATAGAGGGGTAGTGATGGCATCCAGGGGCAAATCCAGGGCAATTCCTGGGATCAGGGAGGAGAGGGGCTCATCTGGATCCTGTGTGGCAGCAGCACTAGGGTTTGAATCTGTGTGCTCTTTGTTGTACAGCACGAGAAGTGTCTCCTCCTGCCTGGGGAGAGGAGAAGCCCCTGCAGCAGCACCAGGGCAGTCAGGGCACCTCCAGCCAGAGGCTGCAGGGCAGAACTGCAGTTTGCTGAACACGCAGTGTTTTGGCATGTTTGATGTGTAGCTGGGGGATAGTGAAATGCTGGGAGGCAGATTTGCAGTTTATACCCTTTTTCACTGCCCTGCCTGTGTGTGTGATGAAGTTAAAATCCTCTCGGTCTTCAGAAAATTGCTGCAGGATTTTTGGTGACTGCTTGCCACCAGAGGAGCATCATGTATCTAAATGGGGCTTTTTTTTTTTTTAATGTCTCTGAATCTCTGAAGATGTTTAAGATCCCTGACTCTTACCTTTGAAAGTCTACTGTAAAGCCCCAAAACACGAAACAGATACACACATAAAGAGCTTGGCACTCAGGAGGACTCACCTCCAGCTCAAAAGCCTTGCTCACATTTGCAGCATTCATCCCAAAAAACTTGCTGTGTTGAGACTTAAAACTCAGGGAAGGGGAAGGCTTTGCTGGGGTTGCCTCTGCTGGGAGGTGGAGGGCACAGGGGGCTGCAGCAGGGCACGGGGTGATGTGAGCTGAGATTCCCAGGGCAGGTCCCATCCCGATGCCTTTGGCTCGATGAAAGGAACTCGACTGACTTACAGTGGTGAGAGAGGAGTGGATACCCACAAAGAATAAAAAATACCTATCTCATCTATTTTGACCTCATTTTGAGTTACAGTTTCACTGCTGCCACTACTTTTTAAAAATTATTATTATTTCTAAACTCAAAAAAATACAAAAAAAGAGGAAAAATAAAGTCTGAAATCCATTACAAGCTCCTTAATCTGTGGACATTTAAAATATCTCCCAAACTTGACGTTGTTTGAATTCTTAGTGGTGAAGCTGAATTCTAATTTTGCTCCAGTAGCTTTGCTAGCCAGCAAGATCTTGCTGGCTCATATCATATGGAACCTTAAGAAAAAATAACTCAGATTTCACTTGAAACAATTTATCCTTTTTCAGATACCTAATTGCACAGCCTCTTTTAGATAACCACGCGATGTGTATGTGTGTGTGTGTTACATCTCTGATCACAAACGGCACATCTGATCCCTATGGAATGATCCATTGGGGAATGAGGGTAATTAGTCTCTAACAAATACAAATTTGGAACCGTCTGTGTAGATTTAAGCTTAGGGAGCGGGGCTGGGGAGGAGGTTTCAGCAACAGGAAGAGAGTGAGAAAGCAGAACTCAAGATACCAGGCTAATATTGCAATTAAATTAGTCAGCTTGAGGAAATTAAATCAAGGGAAATTGGAATGTGTCATATTTTTCAATCTGGATTTCTGGCTGTTATGAGATTTTGAAGAGAGACAGTGAAGAAAATAGAAGCTAATAACTTTTTTTTTTCCTGGTGACTCAGAGGAGAGGTAGATGAAACCCTTTCTGATTTTGTGATAATTAATGTGACTCCCATGCTAAAGTGAAATGCAGTGATTAGTTATAAGTCATCTGAACTCTCACAGTAGATTTTTGGACAATTTCTCATTGTTTCAGCCTTTTTTTTTTCTTTCCTTAAGCTGTTACTCTTGCAGGGCTCCATTCTGTCTAGAGAGTCAATCTTTGCTGAAGAAACCTGATTGCAAACTTTTCTGGGCAGTCAGTGATTTTATGCTGGTTTTTCCTCTCAGAGGCAGGTGAGGACTGGCACTGGCTATGGAGCAGGTCTGGGAGCTGCAGAAGTAGAGCCACCTGCACCTTCTGCTGTGTGTTATGAGAATGTTACTCTCTGGCAGGGCAGCAGGATCCCAAATCCTTGGATTTTGTGTTTCTGGGGACAGGTCAGAGAGCAGGTTGTTGTGTTGGAAAGGGGAGAGCCTGCCCTGTGCTCCCTGCCACCTCTGCCCACACCAACTCCAGGACCCCTTGAATGCCTCCAGCAGCCAATTCAGATCATTAATACAGTGGAAAAACCTAGTTTTGGGCAGGACAGGTGAGTTAGGTCAGCTGGTGGAGGGAGTAGGACTGCACAGGCACCCTGAGACAGAGGATGGAGCAGAGCTGAGGTGCAAATCCTTCCTGGAAGCTGTGAATGGTTTGACTGGGAACATTGGGACTGCAGCATGGACTGCAGCTTTTGTTTCTGGTTTTGAAGAGTTCAAGGCCAGGTTGGATGGGGCTCTGAGCAACCTGGGCTAATGGAAGGTGTCCCTGCTCATGGAAGGGGGGGTTGGAATGATATGAGCTTTAAGGTCCCTCTCAACCCAAAGCATTCTAGGATTCTATGATTTACCAAAGAACAGCTTCAGAAATCTCCTGCCTTCCTACATGTTCAAAAGATGGTTTTATTTCTCAGACATAAAGGAAAGAAAGAACTTCCCTCACTTTTAGGGGGTTTGGATCACCTTCCTTTGCTTGTATTTCACCATTATTAATTTGTTTGTCCTCCAAGGTCTGCACTGGGAAAAGTAGCTAAACTCGTGATTAATTTAAAGTGCACAGTTGTGTATCAATAATTATGAATAAGTACCTAAATGCATTCATGAACAATGACACCTCTGAGTGCAGATTTAGCTATTCCTTTAAAAAAAAAAACATGTAAGATGCTATGAGTGCATTTATAGCAGTGCCCACTAAAAGATGAATAGGGCACATGGTCCGAGTTGATGGAAAACAGACCCAGGAACCTTTCTTAGAGACTTCTGCTCTCAATTTCTAATTGAACTGAAGCCTCTGCCAGCTTGTAATTAGTTTGGGTACAGTTTTGGTATCCTGTCACAAGCCAGGAGGATCACAGCTACCCTAAGCTGGGCTCTGGAGTGCCAGGGAGTGAAGCACCCCATGAGCAGTGTCATTCCTCTCCCTGGGCTGTGCTGGCCCCACGTCCCCAGCAGATTGAAATTCAGCAGCAGGAGCAAGTGAGGCCAAAGGCCTTTGCACACAGGCAGATGAGTTACTGCTTCATTTTTCACGATTACTCAGGTAGACAGCACTGTGCTGAGGGTTAATATAGAAAATGGGACGTGTCTTCCTCCAGGGAGATTGAGGGAAGGTGAGTTTGTAGGGAGAGAGGCAAACTCTGGAAAGCAGAAGGCAGGGAAAGCAGCAGACCTTCCTGTGGAACTTTTCTGTTGGAAAATATAGGCAGGAAGAAACTGGAATTATTATTTTTCAAACCTGCCAACCCAATCTCTTAGACTTTTTCATAGAAAAAGGCTGGTGTTCCAAAAATCTATGCAAAATCTTTCCAAAACAAGCCATTATTTCTGCTTGCAGAAGAAGAAAATAAATGTTTGTGAGGTCTCTATGGAGCAAAGGAAGGGGCTTAGTTTGTATCCATGCTGGCCTAACAATTCTATGTTAATATATGCCATAAAGTTCCTTCTTTTTTTTTTCCCCCCTTCTATTTGCACTTTATTGCACCTCAAGCATTTATTTTCAGGTTCCTGACAGGCTCTGAGAGGTACCTCTGGTTATTTTAAACAAATAAATCATGTCTTGTCTGCAGGATCACCCCAGGGTGAGGAGCAGGCAGGGCACTATTTCCAAGTGGTGTGAGTCCCCAGGTGGAGCATGGCAGGGGGATGATGGATTCCTGCAGCCCTGGGGGGGAGAGCACAGTCCCCACACCACCAGCCAGGGCAAATGACCTGTCAAACCTGCTGCAGTCACCTGCTGGGAATGCAAACCACAGGGATGTGCAGGGGGAAGGCTGGGATGGAGGAGCTGGGAAGGACAAATTTGGGTTTGGACGTTTTCTTTGGGTTCTAGGTAACATGTGGGAAGTTTTTGCTGTAATTTCTGAACTTGTGCAAGTTAATCTTGTTAATCTGGTCTTGTTTCTGCTGTTTTTTTAGTCTCTGATAACCAAATGTGGAGTTCAATTTAAATTTGGGAGCCCAGCAGGAATGATGCAGCACATGCCCCATCTCCCCACTTACAATCTAATTTCTTTGTGCATGTTTGCAAGTAAAAATAGAAAAGTAAATAGATGTTGAAGCGAATCCTAGATATGATCTCTAATTAGATTAGGACCCAGAGTTATGGAATAATAAATTATCTAACTACCATGGTACAGCTTCTCAGTGCTTTTAAGACTGATTTTTGCCTTAGGCCCTGGGAAAGTGACTTCAACAAAACTTAAACAGATTAAGCCTGATTATTAAGTGAAGACAGTTTTTTTTGATGCCCCTTCCAGACACAAGAGCAACTCTTAATGGCCCTTAAAAAAAGAAGATGAGAGCCCGTGTAGTTTTGGGAGCTGAGTGGAGCGTGGTTCGTTTACCAGTGCCCAAAGCTGAAGTTAATAAGTCAAATGCTGACCTGGAGATGTGACAGCAAGATGATTTTTTACTTTCAGTCCTTCTAAATTAAAACACATGCCCTGGTGTTTCAAGTCCGAGGACTCCATTAATTTCTGTCGTTGTGTTGCATTTGCAGCTCAGAAATGATTCTCAGCATCATCCATCTCCAGCCTGCTGATTTTATCAAGCTGAGCCAGGCAGGGTCCATCACTAACAAAGAAACTTTATTTCCTCTCACCCATTTGCTGTGATAATCAGCAGCACTTCTTTCTCCCACTGGTTGATCACACAGTGCTCCCAGTGCTGCAGCCCCTTCCCCAGGCACAGGAAACAGCAGTGCCAGGGAAGGGCTCCTGGTTTGAAACTGGACAGTTCAAACCCCCCAAAAATCACTCTGTGCATCACTTGCCCAGCTGGAGAATGCTGGCTGTGCTTCTGGTCACCCAGGCTGTGCTTAGAGGGGTTGGATGCTGCACATGAGAAAGGTTAAGTGCCTACCTGGATTTTTGGCTGAGTCTTGACCTAACTTCTAACAAACCCTTAGCTGCTGATTTTTTAATTTATTTTCTTTCTTGGCTTTGGGCAATAAAAGTATGTGCCTGGCTCACAGGACTGTTAATAAGGACTAATTAGACGGTGCTTGTATGTAGTTTTGAGAGCTGGGGGCTGTGATTTCTCACCTGCAGTGTAGTTAACAATCCATATACTTTTTATTCTTTGCTTCACAGCACACTGTGAGCAGTATATGGGAAAGAGTTGCTATCTGCCACACAAGAGCATTTGGAACCACTCTTATTAAATTAATCCAGATGGCTTGACAGTGCCACTGTGTAGGGCACTGGCCTCTTACCTCTGGACAGGCAGGAACACTCTGTCTCATAAAAGCACGCATTGCTCACCATCCATCTTCACCAGGGAGCTCTTGCCTTTGCACTGTCCAAGGAAATCCTGCCTTGGAAGAGCCAAGGGATTCACTATGTGCCAAGGTTGTGGAGAACCAGTTCCACAGAGGGATTTTTAGCAAAGCTCCAGCTGATGTGTCTGGAAGGCAGTGCCTTGCAGGGCCCTGCCCCGGGCACTGGGCTGTGTGCGGTGCTTGACAGCTCCACACAGCTCATCGACCACGCGTTTGCCATCAGCCATTAAAAGAGGGGAGCCGTGAGCTAAGCTTGGAAGAGCTTCTTCATGGAAAATCAGGCTTCAGACAGGGCTTTAAATATGCAGCAGGTTGCTGGGTGCTGCAAATGGCCATAAAGGCTGAGAGGCTGTTTCTGTTCTGCTGCCGATGCCCCCTGCAGAATCAGGCTGGTGCCTATGGCTGGAGTGGCACCCAGACTGTAGCACCCGTGCAGCAGAGGGTACAGAGGGGATGGGATTTTCCTGGGGAACAGGAGGATGTTTTCCAACCTGTAACATTTAAAGCAGAGCTCAGGAGAGAGTGTAACCTGTGGAAAACGCACCTCTTGGTATCCATTATTTCATACTGGCAGAAGTGCATTTTACCCTCATGTGCCCACCTTATCTTTGAAACTCTTTGGCCTTCTCTAGTGTCTCAGCAATTCTGTGCCACCTGGGGATTTGGCCCCCCTGGTGTTACACTCAGGGAGACCCTTGGTGTCTCAGCAGTGTGTTGTCCCCTGTGTAATGGTCATCACTGCTGGTCCCACCCACACACTGTACTCTGTCCCTTCTTGAGGGGTGCCAGGGCTGTGCCCTCACCCCATGTCCTCTTGTCCCTCCTAATACTTTCTTTTAAAGGATTTGATGAGGGTTTTGGAAAAGACCAAGTGTTTTACTTGGCCTGCTTTTGGTCATTATTTTATTGATGTTTTGCAGAAAACTAATTAGAGACTTATCTGCTCCTGACGGGAACTTTGCTGTTCTTTGCTGTCACATCATGTTCACTGTGGTGCTTCAGCCCTAACTAGGTCCCGATCTAAACCAGAGGGAGTGTCCTTAAGTGCTTTATGTTCTGTATAAACAGCAATTGTCCTCTCAGCCTGGTCAGTCTCCGTGTCACGAGCATTTAATTTGCTCGTAAGGTTTGGTGTTGAGGGTAAGGAGAGAGGGCAGAGGGGAGAGGTGCTGGTGGAGAGGAGCCTTGGGGCTGCCCCAGGGGAAGGAGGGTGTGGGTGGGCCATCAGGCCCTTCTCCCTTAGTTCACCTCTGGGCTCTGCATACCATGGCCATCTATGAAATGTGGGGGATTTGGGTTTTTTTCCTGGTGGAGAAAAAAGGCAAGACTATTCCCTGGCCCCATGGTGTGACCTGACCTGCTCCTGCCAGGATTTACAAGCTGAACTTTTCCCTGCCTCTCAGGAGCCCCTGTGGAAGGGTGACATGCTGTTTTGCTGGGTTTGGCTGGGGTAAAGTTCATTTTCTTCACAGTAGCTGGTATGGGCCATGTTTCGGGTTTGTGCTGGAAACAGTGTTGATAATACAGGGATTTTTTAGCTAATGCTGAGCAGAGTTTATACAAAACCAAGGCCTTTTCTGCTCCTCACCCTAAGCCACCATTGAGAAGCCTGGGGATGCACAAGAAATTAGAGCAGGGACTCTGCTGGGATATCTGACCCCAGCTGGCCCAAGGGATATCCCAGATGATATGACATCAGGTTCAGTTTATAGAGTTGGGGAAGAAGAGGAGGGAAGGGGAGAATATTTGGAGTGATGGTGGTTTTTTTCCCAAGACTTTGTCACACGTGATGGGGCCCTGCAGTCCTGGGGATGGCTGAACACCTACCTGCCCATGGGAAGTGGAGAATGAATTCCTTGTTCTTCTTTGCTCTTGTGCACAGCTTTTGCTTTCCCTATTAAACTGTCTTTATCTCAACTTTTCCCCTTTTACCCTCCCAATTCTCTCCCCATCCCCCTGGCAGAGCAGCAAGTGAGCTGGGGCTGGGGTTAAAGCACAACAGCTGCTGAGTAATGACTTGCAGTGTCCCAAATGCTTGAAATGGAGAAAAATAAATGAAGTTGGCTGGGCAAATAATTCCCAAAGGCATTGGCATGGGCTGTAATAGGCAAAGCCAACATGGAAGAGCAGGCCCCTGCTTTCTCATGGAGAAATCCAACATAGAAGAGCAGGGCAGTGGTTTCTCACTTGGTCTGTGGAGCAGCCCTGCTGGTCCAGAACCCCCTGCCCCTCTGGTGCTGCTGCATGCACAGGGGAGGAAGAATTGCTCTTTCCATGAGCATTAAATGCTTTATTTTGTGACCTTCCTCTAATCAGATGCTTTATCTCGACCATATATTAAAAGCACAGCAATAAAAAAAAGGATTTTAATAAACTTAACCTCTCTAAATTGTGTAATTGTCACTTTCCCAGGACATTAGGGAAGCTGTAAGAGGGGGGAAAAATATGTACAGAGCAGTTTTTGGTGCATTGATAATTTATTATCTAATAATCTCTTTTCTTCCAAGCTATTCCCAGTTTTCTCATTACTTGTGTGCAGCACAAAGCCTGGTTGCTAACAGCAGGTTGCTGTGCTACTGCAGAGCCAGATCTGCTCCATGTCAGTGGTGAACACACTGGTGGCAGGAGGAGGAGGGACTTGGCTGGATCTGGACACAGCCAAGACCTGAGGCTGTTAAAGTTGTTAAATGAGGTGATTTCTCTCCTGATGCCTGAGCAATGCTGGTTTCAGCAGAGGGATGGTTGATGTTCCTGCCCAGACAAGCTGTGGCCCGTGTTTCTCAGAGGTGCAAAGCTGTGGCAGGAGGTTCAGCACCACGCCAAAGAAAGCTACCCTTGGGAAACCACAGGGTTGGTTGTGGTTGGAAGGGTCCTTAAAGATCATTTTTTTCTAACTCCCTTGCCATAGGCAGGGACACCTTCCACTCTCCCCGGTTGCTCCAAGTCCTGTCCAACCTGGTCTTGGATATTTCCAGGGATGGGGTAGCCACAACTTCCCTGTGTCAGGGCCTCCCCACCCTCACAGGGAAGAAATTCTTCATTATATCCAACTAAATCTACTCTCAGGAGCCCAGAGGACATAGGTTGGTCACCCCCACTCTTGTGTTGGGATTTTCCTGTGTCCATGTGTGCTGAGGCCTGACCAGTGTGCCCGGGATGGGCCCAGGCACAACGTCCTTCTTGTGCCTGTTCCTCACAGGATGGGTTTGGGGATCATGTGCAGCCTTGGAAGAAGGAGAGGGAGATGTTCTGTGGTGGTTTGGGCTAGGCCTTCCTTGGTGACCAGTTTGTTGTAACCAAGGAAGGGTCCAGATTTACCCAGTATTCCCTACGATTTTTACGTAAGCCAGACTATAAGAAGAAAGGAGGAGAGGCCTTCGCTCTCTTTCCTTCCGGCGGCTTGGAGGTGCAGGTTCCCTGGTGTCAGGTCTGCCGTGTTGGGGAGCGAGGCCTGGTGAGGCCTTGTCGACCTTGGGAGACGGAGGTTGCCGGCGATCGTTCCGGAGCGACTCTCAGTTGTCCCAAGGAAAGTGTGAGATATTTCCTTGCTAACTCTTTTAGTTACTAGATCTTGGGCCACTAATTGGGATATATATATATATATATATATATATATTTTTTTTTGTTTTTGTTCTTTTTCCCTTCCCCCTTCCCTTTCCCTTGGGAAATTGTATATATTTTA
>NW_016690381.1:538940-578388 GCF_001604755.1 Lepidothrix coronata | reverse complement strand
GAGGCCTGGTTAGGCCTTGTTGACCTTGGGAGGTGGAGGTTGCCGGCGATCGGTCCAGAGTGACTCTCCTTTGTCCCAAGGAAAGTGTGAGATATTTCCTTGCTAACTCTTTTAGTTACTAGATCTCGGGCCATAAATTGGGAGATATATATATATATATATTTTATTTTGGTTTTGTTCCTTTTCCCTTCCCCCTTCCCTTTCCCTTGGGAAATTGTATATATTTTAATTGTATATAAGTGTAACATAGGTGTAAATATATTTATATATCTCACTTTAGCTGTCTCTCTCTCGTTTCGGGTTTTCTTGGTTGTTTTTCTCCCTCTTCTCCCTGAGGTTTGGGGGCGGGGGGAGGAACTCTTGTGGTAGGGTTTGGAGACTTGGCAGGGAGCCAGCTTCAAACCATATCACGTTCACACACAGTTTGATTTGCACCTCTGCATACAGTGCTTGTCAAAGCCTTGCAGGGTCATTGGAAAGGCAAAGCACAGCAGCAATTCCCTGGGCTGGGTCCTGGTGTCCCAGGGCTGTGTCTGATGAGAGGTGGCACTGCCTGAACCTCTTTCACTGTCATTCAGGCTGTATAACACACAGTGTGGGTGTGACTGTCCCGCACAGAGGGCAAAGATGTGTGTAAGTCTGGTGTGTGTCTTTTAATTTGTTCTGTTCCTTTCCTCAGCACTCCTAGCTGGGCATAACTAGGGTGGAATAACACAACAGAGCAGCTCCAGGTGCAGCTTAGTTTCTGTTCCTATCAGGGGGCAGAACCATCCTTGGCTGTGGTGGGCACACATATCCTCAGGCATGAGCTGAATAAAGGTGATTTCCATGAAGTTGAGATTTTGATATGAATCAGACCCTCTGCATCCCCTGTGTCTCCCAGGGAACCATCCCAGATGAGACTTCTGGTTTGACTCATCTTGAGCATTGAGAGCACCAAGTACCTCCTTGGAAAGAGCCCAGCCCTGCCAGCATGGGCTGTAAGCTCCTGTTTAGGTCAGACCAGAAGATCTGAGGCACTGCAGGATCTTGGAGGAGACAAAGCAGAGGTTTTCTTAACCCCTAGCTGGCATCTGGAGAAGCCTGGGATAAAAATGACCTTGGCCTTGGTTTTTGCAGGGATGTGGACCTACCAAGTTGCCTGTCAAAATGTGGTTCTATTGAAAGGTTTGTGCTTCAGGAGCGATGAGGTAGTGCCAGGCCAGGTGTGCTCTGGGAATCAGAGGTGCAGTTGGAAGCAGAGCTTCTCCTCTTGCCAGCTCCCCACATTTAACAGTGGAGAATTGCCTCCTTTTACAGTTTACCTTTGTGTGAGAATTTATGTGCGAGCTTTACCTGCCACAGGAGAGCTTCTCCCAGAGATAAATTCATACAGAAAGTCATCTCTGGATGAGGAGGTTATCAAAGAAGAGTGATCATGAGTCAAATAACTGATGCCTGCTGCAATTTGCAATTACAGACCACGTTTAGGAGCACACGAGAGTATTCCCATTGTTGTGCTTTGGGCTGGGCAGATTGATGGATGTGATTGAAATGGTGTAGAGGGTGATTACAATAAGGAGGTAGAAAATTAAATGAAAATGCTACTGGTTAGGAACCAAATGCAAATTTGCTTCTCTTCTCTAGAGCTCTGTGTGTGTTGATTTGCATCTGCATTGCCCAGGAAGGGCACAGTGCACGGGAAACACAAAAATCCACATGCTGAAGGCAGATAAATGTGATATGACTGTGACTTATCGAGCAGAACCTCAGCTTTGGCTGCTGGGCAGGCAGGTATTACCTTCAGAGAGCAGAGCCAGATAGTCTTGCTTATCAAGGAGAAAAATAGGACAAACATAAAAAGTAGCCAGAGCATGGGCTGGTGGTCATGAACGAGGAGACCTGAGCTCTCATCTCACCCCTGCACGTGTTTGCTGAGTGCCTGCAGCCCCTGGGATGGGGTCAGTCAGTCAGTGGTGATGGTGACAGTCTGGGAGTGCAAACTGCTGGGGTTTGTAAGCATTTTTTAGGTGTAGTTATGACTTTAAATTCAGGGAAAGCCCTGCAAATGCAGAATCAGGAACTCGGTGTGCAACAGCCAAGGAAAGGATTTGAACAGGGGTTTGCATTGTGGTCTGAAGGCACAACTGGGTACTTGGAGGGGGTGGTGGGAGAGAAGGAGAGTTGTTATCAGAATCAGACTTCTGTCTATCAGCAGTGAAGTTCAAATCCAGACTGAAATTCAGCTGCAAGGGGAAAGGGCTTGGACCTTACTGCTGCCCCATCTGGCCATGAGAATTGCTGCCTCTGCCCCTGCACTGCCCTGCTCTCCATTGTTGGGATTTTTAAATTATGATCAGTCTCACTATTCATGAAAGTCTGGTATGTCTTTTCCCACCAACAAAAGGGATTCTGATAAAAGAAGTCAATAAGGCTAATGTTGTTTTCAGTCACTAAATCTGACTTAAAGCTGGCCTAGGAAAAAGAGAATTCATCTCTGAATACATTAGTAAATGACTGACAGGAAAATATTGCAAATGATGTAGCTGGTGTATATTTTCAGTCACCTGTAAAGCTGGCTGAATATTTGCAAAAAGGTTTTTTGCAAGTGTATCCCAGTAATTGGCAGAAAAGAAAGAAATTAATATTATGCAACCATTTCCCCACAAATTGCTCCATTATGTACCTACAGCAGCAAGGGCTTCCTAAAGCAGGAGTGGATTCCATATCGAAATCTCCATCTCAGGCTCCCCAGGAGCTCTGCAAGGCATGTAAGCACAAGGCACTAGGGGCAGGTGGGCTGGAAGAGCCTCCCCATAGTTCCTTCCATGGTGACACGACCAGGGGGATGTCACCTGTGTGCACAGCAAGTCCCCGTGCCCCAGGAATTGGTCACTCACTGTGACCAACAGCTCTGTGGTCAAGTCAGGGAAACTTGCCCTGACAAACCCAATTCCTACGTGCTGACAGCAAGGCTGGGACAGGGAGAGAAGTCTGGAAAAATCAATGAGAATGACAGTTAGAAAAGATGATAGATAATATTGGCAGATGGGAGAGCAGTAGAGCAGGAAGAGGAGGAATAATCGATGAGGGAGTTCATAATGGAGTTGGTTGGTCTCCTGAGGGTGCCCAGTGCATGTCCAGCCTCTGTGCTGCATCAGCTCCTTGCCAGATGGACCCTTGCTGAGTTTAACATAGGAAAAAAATAAAGATTTCAAAGACCAGTGGCCCAGTAGGATTCAGAACACACTGAGAGTCTTTAGGTCAGACTTCCTTTGGCTCCAGACAGGATTTGACGTGCTGACTCAGTCTTCTGAATGAATGATGTTTCTGCCTCCCTTCAGCCCTCCTGCTTTGTGTGCACCTCCTTGGGCTTTCAAAAGCCTCGAGATTTCTCCGAGGGGCCCAAAAAGGAGCTGAGGAAAATAGGGCAGACTTTGTGCCCTGTCCTATGGAATAGGGCACACACAAACTCCAATTCCCACACACGTTTATTGTTGTTGGTTTCTCCTCTGAGCTGTGTCCCCTGGATCTGAAATGAAACTGGTGTAATTGGATGCACCACCATAGTGGCCAATGACAAACAGCATTTTTCTGAAAGCATTTTTCCCCCTGTTGCTGAGAGATTACATCTGATGTTATAGACCAGCATCGCTCCCAGTTGGTACCACCACTAATTTACCCTTCTGGAAAAGCTTCTTGTTATTGCAGCTTGTTCACTGCAGCCATCGAGGTGAAATTATTTCTTTCAAGCTAGGATAAAAAAAAGAAGACAGAATTTTTGTCTCGTGTTGTCCAATATCTCAAAACCTTTGGAGAAAAATGAGAGAGAGATCCAGACCAAGAGGGCGAGAAAACTCATTATCATTTTTAAGATAAGAGAGAAGCAAGGGAAGCAGGGTATTGGTGGGGAACTGAGGGGTGCAGGCAGCCCAGGGCATGTTGACCATGTTCAGAATGGGTTTATGTCAGGAAACCTTGAATTATATAGTGCAAAGTGGGATTTGTGTAGGAATTTCCCTGACCACAGTGGAGATTTCAGAGGAAAGAAACCAAAGTTCATCAAAAATATCTCAGTGAGTTGGTGAATCTGCATTGGGATATTTTGGGAGAGGGCAGGGGTGATGTAACTGCATTTAACTGTCCTTAATGTCACCTTCCTTTATCCAAAGAAAAACTTTTCTCTCTCCCTACACATTCATGCTTATTTGCACTGCTCTTTTCCTCCCCTGGATACCTGGAATCAATATCAGATGTTTGTAGGAATTATCCAGCCATGGCTATATCTTGCTCAGAAATCTATTCCTCCCCTAGGCACTGTTTTGGTGGTAACTATCCCAAACCAGTGGGGTGCTCAGACCAAAGCTTGTGTCTGGTTTAAATCTTGGAGTCCTCCTGCAGAACAGGGGCAGCAGGAGACCACCAACTATCTGAAAATAAAGTCAGATCAGGATCCAAACTGGAAAGCTGCTTCTCTGGTTTAGCACTGCTGCCATCTCAAAGCCCTCTCTGCCTCCTGTGCCTCCCTCCAATTTGGGGTACAGCCCCAGGGGGGCTGATTTTCAATCTCAGCCTCCACCTGGACCTTTCCCCATGGCCCAGGGCATCCCATCCTGGCTTGGGGGCTAATAATCCCAGAGGCACCATCCTCATCAGGCTGGATGGGAGGAGGGAGTTATGTTTGTTGGGTTTTTTATGCTTCTTTACAGGGGAGAACAAGGGCTGTGGGAATACCAAATGCCTGTGAGCCCTCCTGTCAGACTAGTCTTGTTAAAGTTTGAAGAATTGGCCAATTTCAATGCAATTTGACAGACTTCAAAAGAGCTTCAAAAGGTAATAGATTTCTGAAAAGCTCTGCAAAAATAGCTGGGCAGGTGAAGGAGGCTGAGGGAAAACTTACAGCATGAATTTGCATCTTGAGGGTTGTAAAAATATCTGCTTGGGTGCTTTCCATAGGAAAGTAGGACCTGGTAATTTTCCTAGTTATGAGGGAGCTGAAGTGTGTGAGACTGTTTTTCAGCTCAAAGAAAGGGGGGAGCTGGGGGTTTGGATGTTCTTGGTGTCCCATGCCTGAGGGCCTAGGGGACAATTGGAGGTAACCTAAAATAAGGTGGACATTTATAGGAAGAAGAATCAAGAAGGAACAAGACCACGTTCATTAGGACTTGAAGGAAATAATGGCAGTATCCAGTTCTAGAAGAAAATTATTAATCCACAGTTCTATAAAACTTCCTGTCCAAGGGCACTGTGATACCTTCGTAGAAAGTTGGTGGATACCTCCATCACCTTCTTTTACAAGTGCAGAAGTGGAGAAACCAGGGCAGGGGAAGTCTGTGCCAGGACCAGACATGATCTCTGATTCTTCTGATTCACATTTCTGAGCCTGTCCTGGCACACTTCATTTTCTCGTGGTCAAGGAGAAGCCAGGGGAAAAGCAAACGAGAAAGATGTTGGTAACTGTCATTTCCCATGAAAAGCTTGAGTGGTATTGTCTATTTTTATAATAGGTGTTGTAGAAAGTCTGCCAGGATCGATTTCCAAACTGTAGAATCAGGGAATCCCTGACATCTCTAGGTCAGGTGTTCCAAAGGTTAATAATTTCTATTCAAAACAACCCTTTGCTTCTTACAGAGTGTCTTGGGGTGGGGAACGGAGGCACAGCTCTGCTTTCCTTGGTTCTCTTTGCTTTGCTGACTGCTAAAGCCGAAATTTCTTCCAGAGCCTCTGCATACTGACAGTGTGGCTGCTATATTTAATATTGCTCCCAAACGTCCAGGCAGGCAGGTGCTGACCTTCACACCTGGCTAAATTAATCTGCTCTGCACTCCCTGCTCCATCAGGAGGCCTCGTGCAGAAGCCACACGGTGGGGCTGGCAGGAGCCTCCCGGGGGAGTGTTTTGCAAGCTAAAAAAGAAAGTTTAAAACCATCGGGATGTCTCTCTGTCTGGGGAAGAAAATCTATCAGCGATTATACTGAGCCTTGTTCCCAATCAGCCCGAGGCACGGGGGAATTGTGCGCTCCTGTGATTTAATCAAGGCGGGCTCAGCGAGGTCCTGCCGCTCCTCGGGGGCCGGGATGCTGCTCCCTGTGCCGGGTACGGCAGCGGGAGCAGGGCCAGCGCATCCCCCGAAGGCAGCAACGCGGGGCCTGGGTAGATAAACTCTGAAAAATGGTTACAGTCCGTACCCTGCTTAGCCTCTCCATCCATGGAACGGCTGGCTAATAACAGACAGATCCTCGAATCGCTACTGAAGGTGGTGTGAGGGAGCTGCTGCACTCTGCTGACTTTCAATAATTGGTGAAGCAGTGGCAATACAGTTTGTGCACTGCCGTGGAAGAGATCTATTAAGAGTCCCTTCCAAGCCTGTGCTGCTGGGAAGAACAGTTAATTGAAACTACAGTGCTTGTTTTAATTGTGTCTGTCCGTAAGTTTTTGCCGGAATTGCTCTGTCAGGGCTGCTTCCCCCTCTGCCAGCTCTGCTCCTCAGCTGGGTGATGCCACAGTGTCAGGGCTTTTTTCAACAGGGCTGGATTTATTTTTGTGCAGTGCAGCAGGACTTCAGAGCTGCACAAAAAATAACCCCTCAGCCTCTTTGCTGCAGAGAGACAGGGATCTATCCCTGGAAGTGTTCAAGGCCAGGTTGGATCAGGTTTTGAGAATCCTGGTCTAATAGAAGGTGCTCCTGCCCATGGCAGGGGTGTGGAATGTGGTGATCTTTAAGGTCCCTTCCAACCCAAACCATTCTGTGATTCCATGTCTGGCACTTCTGGCCTGGAGCTTTGTCTCCAGCCTGTGGAGCACGTACCCTCTGAGCCAGCTTTTTTGTTGCCCTGGAGGAGAGCAGCACCTTGGCATGGGTTTGGTGCTCAGTAATGCAGACCCGGGGCCCAGCTGAGGCCGTTCATCTCTGCAGCACCGAGATGCATGAGCTCAGAGACAGTTTGAGGGTCGGGCACGGGGTGTCTTGTGTGGCAGGTTTGGACTCGGTTCGAAGCAATTGTTGCCCGTAAACAAAGACACAAACCAACAGAGTGCTGGTTTATGCGGTGCTTTATTCAGGGCCCGGGAACCTGTGGGCTAGCGCCCCAAAACCAGGAATCCGAAGACCCTCGTTCTCAGTTCAGCTTTTATACACAAACAAGTTTACATTAGTTCCCACGGCAAAATTGCTAGTTCCCATGGCAAAAACAATTACAGTTTCTACAGCAAACCAGGTGCAGTAGTTTATAACAATTAACAATCATCTACTCTAATCATAAATCTGCTTAAGTTGTCTTACCCCTAGAAACTGTTTAACAGACCCTTACCACATCTAAGGTACAAATCGTTATGTACATGCTTGACCAAATCTTTTGATTATTGTTTCTACTTCTTCAGCACATTCTATTCCTACGAACAAGGTTGTTGCTTAACTCTAAAGTGTTGCTTTCTAGGCCTACCCTCTTACTTAAGCCTTAGCCATTCTACTACTAAATTTAAATTGCTTTGCAACACAATGGTGTGTGTGTGGAGGGGCAGAACTGCCACGATGGAGAAGGGCAGTGGTGTGGTGGCAGCTCCAGTACTCCCACCAAGTGCTGGAAGCACTGTCAGTGCTGACACTGGAGCAGAAGAGACAGGGAAAGATGGGATAGTAGTGATTAAAGTGATCCCAGCAGACTGGTGTGATAAGGAGCAGTGTTAGAAGAGAAGCCCAAGCCAGAAGCCGGATTAGCATGTGGCAAACCCGGGGGCAGCTGCAGCAACGCTGGAGCTGGGGAAGGGATAATCCTGCATGGGAACAGGCTGGTGGGAGGGAGCCAGGGCTCATCACCACAGGCTTTAGCCCAGTGCTGTGCCAGAGCTGTGCTGTTTGCCAGGCTGCTGTAAAATAAAGAAAGCCCAAAGAACAGTTTGTGTTGAGAAATGCAGTTTGTGTCAGGGAGGTCGGACACCAGGCAGATCTGTGGGCCCCGTCAGTGGGGGCTGCTGCTCCAGGGCTGATCTGTGTGGGAGAGCTAAATGCTGAAATTTAATAACTGCAGAGGCAAAGTTAATGAGTGAAGTTTATCTGTGTTCTGTGTTAGTCTGAATCTCCTCGTTTGGCTATTTCTTCCTTCAGCTAAACAGTTGTTTTGCCTTTCAGGAGGGTCTGGCTGCTGTTGTGCTCTGATAGTCACATCACCCACTCCTGGCATGAGGTGAATGTGGAGGTACCACGAGGGCTTTGAGAGAGAAAATTCACCATTGCATTGCTGAGAGGGAGGTGAGTTAAGCCGAGGGAGGTGCCAGCCTGGAGGGGTCAGGCAGTCACCTCCCCTAGGGAAACCACCCCTGGCTTTGCTCCCCATTTTTGGACTCATCCCTCCCCTCAGAGGAATGAAATGAGCATTTAGCACACTGAGTCCAGGCCACCAGTGTGTTGGTGCTGTGCTGGCATATGAAGGGGACTCAGTGTAAATTAAATTGAGTGTAAATTATCCTCATTTCAAAACCACTTTGCAGTGCCAAGAAAGCATAAACTGGTTTTAAGGCTACATGGGAACCAAGCTAGTTATTTTAAAAATCTGATCACCTTGAGCTTGGCACCCCTGGGAGGTTTCAAAAGTCTCCAGCAGAGTCTTGCTTTGTTTGCATGGATTATAAATGTAAATATATTTAGGCTATGAATGTAGAATGGGAAGAAAAGAAAAGATTAAAAGATATTATGCATTTCTGATTTTTAGATTCATGTTCTTCCTCATGAAAGTGTGAATGACATTTATTTGGCTGGCTGCATAATCCATGTTAACAAGACAATTAGTATGTGCTGAAAGTTATTATTTTCCTCGGCACGTCAAAGTCATGACTGTGCTGGATTTGGAATGGAACCTTACTCCACTTTTTCTTTGTGGTAAAAGATAATATTGAATTTTTCTCTGAAGATCTTGGCAGCATGTAATTAATATTTTTTTTTCCTGCCTTAAATAAAATGGAGCAAAACACAACAACCTAACTGAGGAAAAATCTAGTCAAAAACGAACCTTTCCTCTTTGGCCCTGGATTGAGTGGATTCCGTGCTCCTGGGAGGCAGCAGTCGGACAGCCAGGGGTGGCTGCAGCTCTCTCCTTGTCCACAGAGCAGGGACAGGAGTAGCAGAGGCTCTGTGGGTTTCTCAGGCATTGAAGGGGGAACTTCACTGGACTTTGTCACCTCTGTTGGCACTGACCCAAAAGCATTCAGGTGGCAGAATCTGGAGTTCAACAAAACTCCCAATTCTGCGTTAAGTGGCTGTGTGTGACTTAAATTAGAGCACAAATCCTGTGGGCACTGCTTAGTTCTGTTGTGTGACTTAAATTAGAGCACAAATCCTGTGGGCACTGCTCAGTTCTGTTCAGGCTAAGCCAGGTCTCCTGTCAGGTGCTGCAGGTTTCTTCTGCAGCGAGACTCCAGCTAGGTTACCAAGGCTGGTGTCTGTGTATAATAGGGGACTTATAAAAGAACATTTTAGAGCAGTTTATAGCACTTTTCTTTTAACTTTTTCTGCCTTTCTCCCCCTTCCACAGGCTGTGGCTGTGTGAGCCACACACTGCTGAGCAGGGGTGCTGCTCCTCTGGCCCCAGCAGCTCGTGCTTGGCTTCAGAAAGTTTTGCAGCTACAGTTGAATTTTAGGCTTTTACATCAGAAAGACATGAAATGTTGAATTTCTGAGGTCCTTTGGTATCTGCATTCAGCCAGCCTTGGAGGAACACAGCCCCTCTCTCCCGTGGCTGGGTGAGGTCTGAGCTGGAGGCAGGGGAAGAGGGCAGGGCTCGATGTCTGGAGTTCAGGGTAGGGCTGGGGGCAATTATTTGAGAGGTGCTGTGAGCAGGAAGATGTGGGGTTGCTGAAGAGCGTGTGGATGACTCCATCTTTCAAATTTCCTGTTCCTTTTCAGTATAGGACTCTGGGTCCTTGGTGGAAATGAAGCTTGTCTTGGCTGAGGAGTGGAGGCAGCTGAGGCTGGGAGGAGGCAAACTCAGGAAATGCAGAAATGCTCCATTTTAGCTTGTCCATTTCTGTAGTCCATTATCTGTAGTCTGTGCTGTTCCTTCCCATGACACTGCCCAGAGTAAGAACAAGGTGGTGCCATGGAAGGAATGAAGGCTGAGCAGTGAAGGAATTGCTTTATGAGCAATTGTATCAAAAGGGAGACAGAGCAGACAAAAATAGGACAAATGGTGCTGGGTCCATCTCTAGTGAAGCTGTGGACCCCTCTCACATGCTGAGGGGGTATCTGGTACCCAAAGTGATGCTCATCCCTCTGGGAAATGAGGCTGCCAGTGGTGGGGCACAGCCAGGGAGGTGAGGACCATCCTCGTGGACTTGATTTCCAGCTCTGCAATTGGTCTCCTTTGGGCATCACAGGTATCCCTCTGCCCTGACTTCTCCACATGCAGCAAGGGCAAGAGCAATTTTCTACAGAGAGAGACTGATTAGCATCTGTGAGGCAGAATGATGAACGCCCCTGGAAAGACAAGGAATAATCAAGCATGAGGGCTGGAGGGGTGCAGTAAATAAGGCAGAGGTTCCCTATAGAATGAGGATGAATTAAAGCACTGAATAACTCTCTAGTTCCCCAAGCAGTGTCTGTCTTGAGCTGCAAAAGAGACAGGGGTCCTGTGGATAAAAAAGTGTGATTAAATCCCAAAAAATCCTTCATCCAGGCAAGGGGGAGGAGGGCACAGCAATTAGTGAGGAGGAAGCCCAGCAGGAGGAAGGGAGAGGGCAGGTCTGCACATCCAGAGCTGATCCCACCAGCCCAGGTGCTCCTGCTGCCCCCAGGAGTGTGATGGGTGAACTGGGGCCAACTGGCTTTGACAAATAGCAAAACTGGCAGGAGAATTGATGTAAAACTTCAGAGAGGTGAAAAGATTTAGGGTTAAATATGGAAAATGTAAGTGTTCCTGGCAGCACAGCAATCTTCCCAGCCATATTTCAATTTCCTGGGTGAGAGTGTTTTATTTAGAAAGGTCACAGGTTTTCCTGGCCGGCCACCATGGGTCTGTGGCCGGGTTTGCCCCTCTTGAAACACGGAAGCACGAACAGAATTGCAGCATGTGTTTTCTTCTTATTCAAAACCAACTCCTTTATTGGTCTTTCCCCATCTCCCTGCAAATTGTTTGTTGATGAGGGGCTTTAATTGCTCCAGAGCTGGTCCTGTGGGTACAGCTTAATTCCTGTGATGTGACACCCCGGTGTCTCTGAGCTGGGCTCACTCCAGACCGTGGTGAACTCATTTAAGGCATTAACTGTGGTGGCAGCAGGCATGAGCCTTGTGAGAAATGCTGGTGGGTGACATGTGCACATCAGCCCCAAAGAAAGGTTAATTTCATTCATCAGGAGATGCAATTAAACCCCTGTAGCTGGGAGCAGTTCTTCTGGGCTATACCACCTATTATGAGCATTTCAGGAGCCGTGATTTCTGTGTTTCTTCTTGCTGTTCAAACACTAGAATAAATTAAGCTCCAACAACCCTGAACGTAAATAATTTCTATAACATTGTTTTTTGGTCATATCTTGGCCAATCACTGTTATTATTTTCATAATTATGCCATTCTCCATCTGCTTGATGGAGTTAATGTCTCACTTTGTCAGTCACTGGCCCATCTTCCTTTAGCATTTCAGTAATAGGCAGCCAGAGTACACAGAAATTAGGCCATTTTCCAGGCATTTAAATGACAGCTTTAGTGCATGTGTGTTCAATTTTGTGTGCATTCGTTGACTGGCTCCTCAATTCTGCCTCATCAGGGAAGATGCAGGAGGGGCTGAATCCTGCATCTCACCACGCTGTGATGCAGCAGAGTGGGTCTGGTCCCTCTGGCTCATCTTCTCCCCCCAGAATATGATACTCCTCCCCGAAAAGCAAAACCAAGGAAAGCCCTGTTGGGGCATGGCTACAGGCAGACAGGAGGGTGCATGAGAGAGAAGCAACTCTCATGCACACATGAGCTGTGCTGCCACATGAGCTGTACTTTGCAGAAGCCAAGCCCCTGTTTTCTCATTTAGGTGATAATATTGATAATTATCAATTATCATTGATAATAGCCTGTGGCTACTGGTAATTGCCCCCACCCCATCAAGAAGTGGGGTTGGGGTAAAGTGCTGTCATGTGTTTGAGTGCTCCCAGAAAGGACCAGCTCTTACTGCCCCACATTTTTTAGGTAGAGAACAGCCCACTGTGCTTTTCTTTCTCCTACATTTTCTGTGATCCAGCCTTGTCATTCAGGAGTGAGACAAAAGAGAGGGCAGTCCCCTGTCAGGGACTGCAGGCTGGGGACCAGTATTAAAGTGCACTGCTAATCACAGAGCAGCTCAGCATTGTCTGGAAAACCCACTGGAAATCCGGGCAAGAACCCACCAGAGCAGCCCACCCTGACCTGACACCCTCCTGCACCCCATCAGTGGTGCAGGGCAGGCAGGAGATGCTCCTCAGCCTTGTAGCACATTAGAGGGGACATTAACAGCACCTCTGAGCTTACTGTGTGGGTCCTGAGCATGGGCAGGTTCAGATGGACTCAGATTAGCTTAGATATTAGGGAAAATTTCCTCACTGAAAGGGTGGTCAGGCATTGGAACAGGCTGCCCGGGGAAGTGGTGGATTCACCCTCCCTGGAAGTGTTCAAAAAAATATGTGGATGTGACACTTGGGGACATGGTTTAGCTGGGTTAATGGTTGGACCTGGTGATATTACAGGGCTTTTCCAACCTAAGTGATTCTATGACTTTATGAACAAACCCAAGGGAAACTGCAGTGTGGTTCAGCCTGGTCATTCCAGCACAGCTCAGTGGGGCTGTACAAATCCTGCCAGATGTGATGTCTCCCCAAAGCTCACTGTGGTGGCTGAAGCACAGAACCAGCACAGCACCCAAGCTGGCTCAGTTAAAGCTGGTTTGAGTGGTTCTGCCCAGACATTCCCTAAGGGAGGAACAGTTAATTATTTGTTCTGCACAGCAGTTTGGATACCTGTAAACAGCCGTGCCTCCTGCTCAGTGCATCCGTGGTAATGAGCTGAGGCCGTCGCCTAATTAATATTCCAAATATTCCCAAGTTAGATTGATATACTGTAAATGAACAGTGTCAGATGACAACAGAAATCAGATAAGGAGCAGCTGGAAGTGATCTGCTTGTATTTAAGATCTAGCACTGCTAGAAAACTGCTTGTATTACCAGCAACTTGAAAAAAACTTCAGGGATTTTCAGAGGTGCTATTGATGATGGGTGAGAAGGGGGGGCTCATCTTCTTGCTCCCCAGTAGCCACTGTGAGCAGCAGATTCTTCATTAGCACAAGCCATGATCACTGTGCAGTGTGGTGCCAACCACGTTCATTAGCTGAGTGTAATTGGCCTGTGGTTTGGAAATTGCAGGCAGGGTTAGGGGGCAATTTCTGAAATTCATAATGCAATGAGGAGCTGGGTAGCTGAGCACAAAGGTTTGAATTTCAAGTGAGGACGCTCCAGCTTAATGAAAGGTAGGATTTCTTCAGTGATTACTAAGGGTTAAAATTTGCAGGTTTCCTGAGCAAACCCAAAAATCACAAACTGCACCACCTGCATCCTGGTGACAGATTTGCCTATTTCTCATAGTTATTATCTGTCTTGGCACAGGGTTTGCAGTTCATTTTTGTCATGTTGCTTGTAGAGTGTGGTTCTGGTTCCAGATTTCTGATCACTAAAAGATTATTCAGTTCAATACCGTGGTTTGTGTTGTGTGTGTTATACTTGCCTTGAACCACAGTCACGTTATTTACTTCACAAGGAGGTACTGTGTCCCCTTCACACTGAGTGGTTAACAAAAGTTTGAAGGCTGGCTGATTTGTTTCTGTCAGGATGAGAAAGCAGTGATATGTAGCAGCTACGTTTTATGTGTAGCCTTTTTTTTAATCATTCACACACACACCAAAAGGAAAATGCACATCTGTCTTGTTTCCTTATGCACAATGGAGATAATTCAAGCAGATTCTCCAGCCAGAAATCAACATGTCTGCTACACCAGTGAGTGCTGTGACCTGAAAACTAAACCTCTCAGGTCCCATATATGTGATTTCTCTCTGCTTTCTGCCCCTGGCCCACACAGCACTGAGCAGGAGGGCAGAGCTCTGCCCTTTCCTGCCTCCTGCCCACACCTCCTGCAGTCCCCCAGACTGCAGCATCCTCCACTGATGAAGGTCCTGACTGGCAGAAGGGCTCCCTGACAGACTGGCCAGGCAGTCCAGATTGCCTGGCAGAGACCAAGTTTAAATCTGAGTGTCTTAGAAAGTCTTCAGGATGCTTTTGTACCAGATCTTGGAAAAGGCAGCTGGAACAGGTTGTTGTCCCATATGGCCCCGTTTAGAACACAGGATTTCTTGTCTCTCCACAACATGACCAGCCCTGAAATATACTGGTTTAGCATCATTATAGGCTACTGAGGACTGCTTTTCTTCTGATAAAATATATTCTGTTCAATAATGAATATATATCTACTCTGTTCAGTATGTGTTTGGCACTCGTGGGTTTCAGGGGTCTGTGACTGTTCCTGGGTCCAAAATATATCTGGTAGCAGCTATAAGCCACCTGGATTGCAGGTCCTGTTGGGAAACAAAACAACTCTTCAGTCATTTACAAGGCATGGCATCAAAAAGAGAAAATATATTTTTGGTTTGGATGAAGAACCCTTGCAGAAGGGAAACCTCTATGAGAGTAAAACTCATTGCAAAACAGGAAGAGGAAAATATTCCTTTTATGAAATGAAAACTCCCTACTGTGGAAAACTATTGAGGCAAGTAGATGAGTAAGATTATGAAAAGGATTAGATATGGATTATCCAGGATTAAGGCAATGAACTCTCTTGGATAAAATTCACAAGTGGTTTTCATCCTGGTGTCTTTGGGGTCCAAGATAAAACTGTTATTTCTATGTAGAAAAAAACTCCCCTCTCCTGCATTGCAGGGTCCAACCGATTGTTTGTGTTTTCTCCTTTTTGTTGTTAAAAAAAAAAAACACAATTCCCAAATTGAACAAGGGCTGAGTGTAAGTGAGAGGTGAAACAGCACCTGATCAGATGTGATGGAGTTGAATATAAATTATGCACATGGGGGGAAAGAAACCACAGTGTTACCTGTATGTGTACACATACATATAAATATAAATACATATATGTGTGTATATACACTCTGGTGGTCCTTGACCTCATTAGACACCTGAGGAATGTTGGACTTATGGCAGAGAGTCCGTGTGGAAGTGGAAGTTTGGTGAATCAAACAGGTGAATTCTGTGTGAGGAATTACCAAGGAATAAAGAGAGAACAAACCAGAAGATTTTGTTACAGCACTGAGCAAACCATCACCTGGCTCCCTGCTGCAGGATGTCCCTGGCAAGAGCCAGGAGCAGCTTTTCCCCAGGGACAAAGAGCAAAGGAGCCAAGGAGTCCAACCTGGAAAAGAAAAGGTGGAGGGGAGGTTATGACACAGCTTGAGAAAATCAGGAGTGGCTTAAATTGGGAAGAGAGGTTTGTTGCCTCTTCTAAACACATGCAGATCCAGAGCTTTAATCCACAGCATCATCTTTGACAGGGGTTTGGTCTAAAGGAAGTTTGGAGCTGCAACAGTCCAGGCTATCAGCTCCACCCCTGTTTCTAATAAAAGAGCTGTGGTTGTAGGCAGAGAAAAAGAGTTTTCAGATGTTGCTGCTACTCTCAGCGGGGTGTAATAGAAACTCATTATCATTCACAAGTCTAACTTAATTACATTTTTTCTTGAAGGATTTTATGCCGTCTCAGTGGGAAGGGGGGCTCATCTACATACATTCAGGGGCTGTCTTCTCAGACCTTAGTAATATCTATGGTAAATGCCTAAGGAAGGTGGGGAATTACTTTAGGACCTTCATTTGATCAATGCAGGCTGCAGCATGGATCCACCAGACCCACAGGAAACATTATCATGCCCAGTATCTGCACTGGTAGACAATGAGATGTTACCTTGCTCCTTCTGCGTTCGTTGCTTTCAGCAGACAGTCACAAAATCTGAAAATTAGTGATTTCCTCATTGGTCAAATCTTGAAGGATTTTCTCGGTTTATTCTTAAATTTCCTTTGCAGAAGGAAAATTTCCTCCACAGAAGGCTCAAGGAGTTACTGAAAATTGAAAGAGCAGAAGAAAAGACGCTGAAATTCAACCCAAGGTGATCAAAGCACTCCTTGGTTAGCCATGGGTGATGTCTGAGGGTAACCTGGCACTGTGTGTGTGGGGTGGGGGTCCTTATCTCATCGTGTGGTTAACCAAGGGGTGCAGCAGACAGCTCTGGGGAGCCTTTCTCCGAGGCCAGCTCCTCCAAAGGCTGCCTTCTGCATCCGTGCCCTTGCTCCAGGCACGCCGTGATCCACGGGGCACATCAGAGAGCTGGAAATACCTGAACACAAAACGCCTTTGAGCGTTTTATTCACGGGTCAGCTGTTGTGAGGGTCAGCACCAGCTTCCCAGGGCTGCTCTCCGGGTCAGCCTGGGAGGGCTCTGCAGCCTGACCCCGGCCCAGCAATTAGAGCTGCCTGGCGGGGTGGTCGTAACCTGCACAGTGATGGGTCAGGGAGGGTGAACTTCACGGGCAGGCTCCCGAGGTGGGAACAAAAAAGGAGGTGAAAGGAGGTGAACTCAGCCACGTAATTAGCCGTGTAATTAAACTTTCTCCAGGGCAAGGAGCTCCGGGCCAGTTTTGCCTCCTGTGAAACGCGGCAACGCCTCTGACACCTCTGGCTGAAGAGAAATACAAGCAGTGCCCTGAAGTGCTTCCACAGGTAAGGAAGCAGTTGTGGCTGCAGGTTTAGCAAATGACTTCGGGGTTAAACTGGGAGGATTTAGTCTTTGCTATGACATAGGGGGTTGCCTAGTAATGCACGTGGCCCCAGTGGGGGACAGAAAGGCTGAAACAAAGCAAAAGTAATTAAACAGAAGCAAAGCAGGCAGCACTTCTCTGCTGATAACCTATGCAAACGACAAGGCTTCTTGTTTGGACAATCAATAAACCAGCCCATTTCATTTTAGTTTTGTGTGGTTGCACGTACTGGCTGTATTGTGATAGAAACATTGCGAAGCATCGATTCACAGATACAAATATATCTGGGCTGCTTGTGGTTTATTAAGAAGATCAAGATAAGTTCTGCATTATTGATCAAACCCCAGAGGGACACTTCCTTTTTTTTTTTCTGCTTGTCAATGAAATCCCACTGTAATTATTTTTTCCCTTTTCTCATTCTTCCTTTCCTCTCACCCCTCCCTCATTCTCTGGGGATGCAGTAATGAAGTAAGCACAAAAAATGTCAGTCAGGACTGGCAATGGGCAGGAGAAGGGTCACAAGCAGAGACCCTGCAAGGAAAGTGCATTTCCCAGTGTGTACAGGAGTGCTAATGCTCTTCATCGAGGCTTAACAGGGCCAGAGGCTTAACAGGAGCTGAAGTAGCCTTTTTAGTTTGCATTTTAGAAATCTTTCACTGTGGATATAAATCTTTATTTACATCATAATCAGGCCTGCCTACTGGGTCCTATGTAGAGCTGGATTTACCAAGCACAGGGATTTGCTATGGGAGAGGGAAGAGAAGAACTGGTGGTCTGCTAGCAGGAAGAAAAAGGGAATATTTTCCCATGGTCCTGCAAATAGACAGCTTGAAGTGTGTATATCAGTTATGACCATGGTGCAACAGTTTTTGGGACAAGCATAGAAAAGACATTTCTTGGCTCTTGGCTGGACAGAGAATCTTTGAAACAAGAGCAGCATTCCCTTTGGCAGGGCTTGATTCGAGTCCCAGATGAAGCTTTGATCTCCTGTGTCCCTCATTTTGTTCCCTAAGTGAATCTCCCACATCAGGACCCAGGTCATACAGAACTGGGCAGGTTCCAAGGACACCTTGTCCTCTCTGCCCTCTCACAGCTTTGCTCCTCCTGTGAGCTGAAGGTCTTGTCAGCACTTCAGAGCAGGCAGACACTGCAGTTTCCTGTCCCTAATTTTTGCATGTAGCCATGGGTACCTTGGTGGTGCTCTCCTGGTACACCTGGAGGATGGTCTCCAGCTCAATGATCAGGCTGGAAAATTCCAGCTGTGCGGATCCATGGTAAAGAAAAACATTAGACTTTGGGAGGATAGGCCAGTTGTCCTGTCCTTCACTGCAGTGTCAGCCTGAAGTGTCCCAAGGGGTCCTTAGAGCAAACCACTTAGAAGTTCATGGGCCACCAAAACTTTGGGTTGATTTTCCTTCTCTTTCTGCCTTTGCTTCCCATTGCCTTCCTCTCCCAAAGACAGAAAGGAGCTCACAATTCGGGCCGTTTATCACAAACCAGGGACAGCACCAGCTGTTGCTCTACAACCCCTGGCCACATCAGTGCTGCTCTCTCAGCTCTCATGCCAAGGCCTGGAGCCTGGGGCACCATGGCACATCTGTGCCACGCTGCTGGGGCCACACAGGCAGCCAGTGGCAGGTCCCAGCTGGCCAAGAGTCCTCACGTCTCCTACTCCAGCCTCAGGGACTGTAGGATGGGAAGAAGCTTCTCTTAGTGCAGGGTTTGCTTATTCATAGCAAGTTTGCACATTGGTTATTAACATATTGGATTTAAAGTTGCTTCTGGGAGAGCAGGCTGTCCTCCCAAAGCTCCTTTGATGACATGCTTGCACTTCTCCTCGTGGTTATTGCCTCCACTGACCCGTTTCTGTCAGCCTGTCTTTGCCCTGAGAGCTAATGCTGGCCTGGAGGGGGAGGAGTGTGGATGCCATGTGCATTGCTGCTGGAAAGGTGATGCTCCAGCTTGTTGAAAACCTCCATTCCCATGGACCTGCTTAAACACAATTCAAATGGCTGGTCCACTCAGAGGGTCGGGGACATGTTCCCGTCCTTTATATTTTTCTAACGACTGGATGATCTTCAAGGTCTTTATTTTTATATTTCTAACAACTGGATGATCTTAAAGGTCTTTTCCAACCTAAACAATTCTATGATTCTATATTCAATATTCAGTATCTTGTGTTCTCAGCTCATTATTTCCTTCTTACACCCCGTGCCTGCTGAGGTTGCAGCCCTGGGCTTGGTGAGCCCTCAGAGCTCCCATGTGTGGCCCTACCAAGGGCTGCCTCTACCCTGCAGTTGCTGCTGCTCCTCCCGCTGCCTCTATTTGTTGCTCAATTTGTACAGGCTGAGTTTTCCCACTGCATACATCCCACAGCCCCATAAAATTTGAAAGACTTGCCTGGGTGTAATTGGGTTGTGTTTTGTTTATATAACCACAAGAACAACACAGTCGAGGGAGTAGGAGAGCAAAAAGTTGAGCGTAACAGAGTTAGGAAGAGGCCAGAATTAAACTGGTTTGTACTTTTGCCTTGTGCACATACCTGTTACGACCATCTTTAATTGCAGGGCCATGTTTAAAAGCTCCCTGTTAGCATTTCATGTCCTCACTTGGAAGATGAGATGCTCTTACCCTCCCAGGAAAAGCGTAGCTGTCTGGTTTGGTTTTCTTTTTGCCATAGGAATGACTGTGTTTGTTTTCTCTTGTTTTCTGAAACATCCAGCTCATTTGGGCTCTTTCAAACCCCTTTAGCCTGACGTAGGCACTCCGGGTATAAAATTCTGACCTTGCAGAAAATTTGTCATTATAATCCAAACCAGGTCTGCTAAGGGTCACTTACTGGACAGTGCTTCTGGTCCTGATGGGGATCCATGTGGCTGACAAATACAATTTATTTACTTAGAGAAGAAAAATACAGGCAAATGTTGGAAATCTGGAGTTCCCCTCCTATTTGAGAAGTGACAGACAAGTGCTGGAGTAAACCAAGGGTCAGGAGCTCATAACATGGCCAAGAGGAATGGTGCTGCCTATCAGCCTTCTCGGATTTGGTACTGAGGTTTAAAAGGGTTCTGAGAGATTTGAGACTCAGTGGTCACTTTGGGCTTGTCCAATTGTCAAGGAAGAATGAGGCAAGACTCAAAAGCAGTTCAGGCTTTCTGTGGTTCATAACTACATTCCTGGTTTAGGTGGATGTGACAGGCAGGTAAACTTGCTTTTGTCTAGGCAAAATAACATTTCCTGCAGCAGCACCAGCTTTGCTTGCAGAGGTGGGAGAGGGCATGAATCAGAGAAGATAAATTTTATATTCAAAGGTAGTCTGGCAAGTTCTTATGGCACTTAATAGCTGGCATACTCCCACTGCAAGGGAAGGAGAAAGCAAATTCAATCATTTATGTTACAAAAGTCCCACTGCTCTTTATTATGTGCACAGATGGTGTCTCGGGAGCTTTGCTGGCTGGCAGTGCTCTGCATGCCTAATGCCAGGCAGGGAGCAGAGCTTTTCCAGCCCAGGTGACAGCGGGAAAGCTCTTTTTTTCATTTGCTAGAACCACGTGGATTTCCAACCTCTCCCATTTTTAGATTTCATTTAAACCAACCTTCAAGCAAAAAGCCAAAATATTCCTGCAGACCACGTTTAGCAGAGGTACAAATGAGAACAGATTATGCACCACGGAGGTGAGAATCTGTTGCAAACAGAACAACAAATAGAGAGGTATTGCAGGACATCTGATGGGCTGGGAAATGGAGTTGCTCTGTCTTAAATCCTTTCACACATATGGACACTTTTAAAAGGTAAAGTGGAGAATCAGCTAAATTTGTAGAAATATGTCAACTCTGGGAATGGAATGATCTCACCCAATGCCTTCTTGTTTTTTATGAAAGCTTTTCTTTTTTTTTTTTTTTTTTTTGAACAGCAACACCTTCTGTAAGAGCTGCATTTCTGCAGCTATTTATAAACAGCCCTAGACTGGCCTTTTCTAATCAGTGCCATCTTTCTTGAGCTGACCACTCTTTGCTGCAGCAGTATATCCATCACCTTGCTTTACTTCCCTGCTGGCTGGCTTTGGGATAGTGTTCTTAGTAAAAGTTACAGGAGCGTAGAAAGGTCAGATCTGTTCAGCCTCTCTTTACAAGGGCTGCACTAAGACTACCATTTACTTTAAGCAATAAAACACTCTGTAGGTTTATGCTTTCCCCCTCCAGCCTAAAGCTCTTCCAGCACTTAACAGCTATTGTGGTGTGATATACAGCACCACTAGGACACAGCAAAGCACTACCCCAGGTTCTCAGGTAGGGGAAAAAGAAAGACCACACAGGTCCCACCTGGCTATTGAAAGTCACAGATCTTATCTCAAGAAATGCTTTGGGACAGTAGAATTTAACTCCAGGGTCCTCCAGCTGACAGAATTTGGCATGGATCCATCTGATTTCATGCTAATAGAAGAATTAGTGTCAGCTGAGACATTTGGAAGCTGGTTGTTTTTGTTTGTGTGTTTGTTTGGTTTGGTTTTTTTTTAAGAAAAAATCCATAGAAGATAAATACCACTGTGCTGTAACTGAGGGGCTTTGTCCTTGGCCCTACTTGTGTAGGTTGTGTGTTTTTGAGTGAGAATGTGCTTCAAAGCAGAAGCCAAAAAGGAGAAGCCCAAGGTAGGTGGAATAAGAGCAGATATTTCACTTTCAATGCACACACCTGGAGTGCCTGTATATTGACTGTGTTGGAGGTTGGGAGTTTATTGTGTGTGACATCTATCAGGGTATGGGCCAGCTGAGATGCTGACTGCAAAGGATTTCAGGTAGAATGGCTCCTGTTGCACAACAGTCTAACTGAAAACAAAATGATTTCACCAAACCACAGTGCCTCTGAGCTGCCTTCATCTCCTACAGCTGGGCCAAGGTAAAAGTGAGTTCCACGGGAGCACAGCTCTAGGGTTCTTGATTCACCAGGGTTTGTGCCTCTACTTCCACTGGCCTTCAGCAAGTTTAAGCCTTCAGGTTGCTCTGCCTCAAAGCTGAATGGGTGTTTTTCCATTTGTGGGCACAAATGGAGACAGAACTTACTGAGAGTTTTGCCCTGGATTTTTTAATTTTCCCACTCACTTTGCTACAAAACTTTCCAGGTTCCTCTGATGATCTTAATTAATTAGACAATTGCAGAGCACTTTATGGGCCTGTCTTCTTTGTATATTTAGGCATTGCTTTTATAACCAGTGCTTTATTTTTCTCTTGGTCTTCCTCACTGCTGCCCTGTTGTTTGTGAATTAAAAGGCCAAGGTAAAGAGCCACACACGTGTGCTATGCTCAGATCACCCTGATGCCCGGGATGACTAGAGGGCATGCTCAGGGAATCAAGGGGTGGTCATTTTTCTCAGCACATAACTCTGCTGACTTCTGAAAGAAATTTAACATTTCCAGCCTTTCACCTTCACCAGTGCTCACAGAGCTGACCTGAGGTTGGCCCAAAGGGAGCTCATAAGATAACTGGCACCGTGGAGCTGGAGGAGTCGATAACAATGAATATTTAAGTGGTGAAATTTTCCACTGCCACCACTGAACTTTTTTTCCTACTAATTACTGCCATTAATAAAGTCCTGCCAACACCTGACTAATGAGGACTCGGCACCAACTTTACTTAAACTGTGGCCTTTTGTTTTCCTGGTTGTGCAACAATTGCCAGGCTGCTGATCAGGAGGGTTTTTAGAGGGGCTAATAGAATATGGAAACAGCATTGCAAGAAGACCATGGTGATGTAAATAGAAATTATTATTATTGAAAACAAGTTGAAAAAGTTCAGATAAATGCTAGTTCTTCTTGTTTCCTATCAGGTGTTCAGAGAGGTGACTGGTGGTATCTTCTGCTTTTTAGGACGGGGCTCTGAACAACCAGACCCAATTGAAGATGTCTCTGCTCATTGCAACCAGGGGGTTGGACTAGATGGGCTTTAAAAGGTCCCTTACAGCCCAAACTATTCTATGTTTTGTTTTCTGCTGCTGAAAACCATGATAGTCTGAATTCTCTGGTTTCAGTTTGACTAATATACACCAGTTTATTAAATAAAGTGCTCACAGGCAGGAAAAAAAAATCACCATTTTCTTCATTCAGAGTTCTTTGTTGAGGCTCCTAACTCATCTCCACCTGGATGATTCCTTATACAGTGTTTAGATAGAGGTGAAATTCCCACAGTGTGTGCAAGAACTTAACCAGCCCCTAAAAACACCTTGCCACAAAGGGTGCTTTATTGCTTAAAATTAGCTTAGTTGCAGTTACTCCATAAACCTTTTAGAAGAGGAAGCTTATAGCTAATTTTTAACTCTTTTTCTCATGTTACATGTTACACTGAGTCAAGAGTACTTGACCCCGGTGGGGACAACGTTGTTTCATCTTGATTTCTGGTGTGGGGATGTGCTGGGAATGCCTCCCATCTCAGTTTTGTAGGGTCTAGGGGAGTCTGTGCAGAACAATCTGAGATGTGGAAGTCAAATCTCTCACTCAGGAGCAAATCTGAATCCTCTGACTGTGGAATTGCTGTTGCTGTTGAGAATAGTTGGGGGTGTGATTGCAGGACCAAAAAGTCAGCCTGGCTCTGAGAGATGAGCTTTGGGGCTGTGGGTTTCACTTGACACCAAGCTCTGGCTTCTATCATTTTAGAGTTGTTTCATGTTTAAACTGTGTTAATTGCCATTGAACACAAGTTCTCTGAGCTTAAATAAAAATAGCACCACATTAACCTAATGAGTTTTTACTGACAGGATTGATAACATTTATTAAGGGGTTTATATAATGTGTTTTTCTGCAATAGAAGATGATAGGACTCAATGACCTGAGAGGTCTTTCTGATCCCAGGGCTTCTGTTACAGGCAAACCATCCACGGGAGAACAACAGAGGCTCTTGTGCCACTAGTGGGCTGTAAAAGGTGTGTAACTAGAAAGTCTTGTAATGCATAATGAACCTGTCAGCTCTGGGAAAAATCTTTGCCACTGTTCACTGGCAGGTGCTGTGACAACCTCCCTTAGCAGTGCCACTTGGTGGAGGTGGTGCTCATACAGGACATGGCTGGGTGCTGTGGGGCAGCAGGGTTGGCTCCTGCACTGCAAAGGCACCCTTGGAGGAATGTGCTCCCTGTCCTGTCTGTTCCTTCTCCCTGGGTGATCTGAGGGGTGGCAACTCCCAGGAAGCAACAAATTCCTCTCTGTGTGGGCTGCAGGAAAGGTTGACTCCATGCTCCTGTCCCATAACTCAATCACTGTGAGGGGTAATGGTGCTGGAGTAATTCATGGCCCTTCCTGCCACTCCTCAGCATGCAGAGGACAACCCAGCTCACCAGTGATGGCTCCTAAAGCAGGAGAACTAACGAGTGTGTGGCCATGAAGCCTCTGTGATAGATTGAGATGTGCTTTTACTTACAACTCCCGTTCAACTTCTTTTTTGTTTTAATTGAAATGAGCCTGGTGATGGTGAGGAATTTCCCTGGATAAGGTGGAGTGTGCAGGGTGGTTGTGGCCACAGCCTGTGGTGCTGCCTGCCCACAACACGATAGAAGTCAAGCCAGGTTCACCTAAATAGATGCATTCATATTTTTTGTATCTCTGGAGTCTTCTGGGATGACAGTTAAAACTACCCTCTCCAACCTCTGGTACTAGAAACTGAGATTTCATAGAATCACAGAATTTGCTGAGTTGGAAGAAACCCATCAGAGTCATTGAGTCCAATTCCTGGCCCTGGCACAGGTCACCCCAACAATCCCACCACGTGCCTGAGAGTGCTGTCCAAACACTCCTTGACCTTGAATTTCTTTAACTCCTGGATTCAGCTCTTCAGATTAGCCTCCATGTAACTTTTGGGCTTTTCCTCTGGACTCAGGGGCCCAGAAGAGAAGGAACAGAGACATCCCTTAGGCTGAGCTCAGCCTTGGGCTGGATGCATGCAGTTCCCCATCAACAAGGAATGCCTTAGAAGGTGCTGGTGCAGATTTGCAGCAGAGTTGTGAATGGCAGCAACCACCTTAACCATTGCTTCTTCCAAGGAGTGTGTTTAACTGTTGGCATTTATTTTGTTTTGTTTGTTTTTTAAATTAAACCCAAAGTTTTCCTCAAAACAAATGAAAAAAAAAGTGGTAGAGTGGGAGGTGAAAAGGCTGATGCTAAGTGGCAGATTTGATACAGGAGATTCTGGGGAGAAAACTCTAGAAAACCCAGGGAAATAGAAGAGCAGAAAAGGGGAAGGAAAGGGAGAGGTGGGGACTGCTGCTCAGAAGAGGGAGAAAAAGTAACTGGGAAAAGAGATGCTGGAAAGTTTGACTCACCTGACAGACAGTTTTCCGTCCTTGGTGGTCCAATCATGAGAAAAGAGATCTGTAAATATTTAACATGGAGGGGTTTGAGGGGAAATTTCCTGCAGCCTGTTTGTCTGGGGCAGGGTTTGACCTGCCTTCCAACGTGGCAGGAATGCAGACAGCACCCTGTCAATCAGAGAGCCAGGGCCGGCAGGGAAAGGACGTGACAGGGATTATAACTGGGAGAGCTAAAGATGAAAAACTACTCCTTCCACGGACTTGGAAATAAAAGCTTCATATGGCATTTTTTATTTCCTTGTGCTGCGCCTTTGTGTTTAAGAGGAGGGAGAAGAACAAGGTTATTTGTGGAGGCGTTTCTTCTCATTTTGGTTTGGTGGTTGGTTTTTGTTGTTGTTTTTTTTTTTGATCCTAGATGCATCACTCTCCAGCATCTTCATAGGCTGAGGAATAAAACATGACATAACTAAGATGTACAGTGTGCTTTTTGGCTAAATGGTGCGACTGCTGAAACATTACAATCATTTTTCTGGCTTTTATTTGAAATCATGAAGAGTTAAGTGCATCAGTTTGCAGGGGTTATTTTTTCTTCCCTTCTGTGAATAAGAAAAACGAGGGAAGAATGTGGCAGTTAATTTAATAGTTTGTTGGGAGAATATACTGACTATGACACCATTAATTGAAATGAAAGGCAAAGAACATCTTGAGCTGCGGGAAAAAAATATAAGGGAATGTTTTGCAAATGACGTGAGATAAAATACGAGATATGAGGGCTCAAATTTACTACTAATACAGTTTCCAGTTACCACTCAGTGGTGAATGTTAAGGAGCAGGGAGTAGAACAACAGGGTGGGCTTTGGGAGAGAATTTGGTGTTGAGGTTTTTTTCCCCAGAATGTCTCAAATTAATAGAGATTTTTCAATGTATATTCACTGAATTCCTGCAAATTAGCCAGCTTTCAGCTTCTCTGTTTTAAGGATTACACAGTAATTGTGGAACAGGTTTCCAAATGGAAGCAATTAGGAAGGTAGGCGCTAAATCCATATGTAGATACCTGATATTTATTTTCAGTACTTTCCTGTCAAAGAATGACAGAAAATAAATGATAAAAGGTGTCTCTGAGTGCCTGGGATGATTATTTAGGCACATTTGCAGATATCTCAGAGGATCTTAGATATAGGGAAGACTGACCATGAGGGGATCATTTATTATAAATATCACCAATAGTCCTGTAAACCCAGAGTACTGCTGTTAATGATAGTTTCTTCATCTCCAATTGTTTTGATTATTCTTCATAGTTCTATAGGATGAAATGGTTATAAAGGATGAAGAGAGTTCTATGATTCCATAGTACATGAAACCCCAGAACCGCTCCTCTTTTACTGAGGAATATTAGTGTTCCAGGAAGGTTGGATAGAGCTTGGAGCAACCTGGGATAGTGGAAGGTGTCCCTGCCCATGGCAGGGGGTTGGAACTGGAGGGTCCTTCAGGTCCCTTCCAACCCAAACCCTTCTGTGATTCTGTGAGGTAACATTTGCCATGAATACTTGATGCTATTTTTCTGAATGTCATATCTGAAGTTACAGAAAGAAGGAGGAAGATTGCTCATGGTGTGAAACCATGAAGGTGGAACATCCCCCCATGGACCAGCAGCCCTTGATCATCAGCTTTGGTACTGCTGCCTATGAGATAAATGTTGTGAACAGAGGAGCTGGTTGGAGAACCAGGTTCCTGAGCTTGTGTTTCTGACTCTTCTGATGTTTTTAGGGCTTTCTTGTCCCATTCCAGTGGTTTCTGAAGATGGTGGACACCTTGGTGCTTGAGCAGGTCTTGAGGAGGACAGTCCTTCCCTGAAAAACAAATCGATTTGTAAATACTGGCAGAGACAAAACAGGAAATCTGTGGTGGTTAAAAAGCATTGTTTTGATCAGGGCAGTGCCTTAGACTTCAGCAGCTGCTCTTGTCTGAAGGGACATGTGCCCAGGGAATGTGTAGGATGGGCTTTCAGGTGCTGTCTCTGCTCCCTGTGGGCAGGGTGAGTGTCCCAGCAGAGCAGATGGAGGCAGAAAATCCAGGGATTGTAATTGTACACCTGTGCATCTATTTCAGAAGATGGTCTGCTTTGAAGTTTGAAACTTAAGGGGTGGGATGTTAACACAGAAATTAATTTTTAGACATCAGTGCTATCTGGTTGGAGTAATTGCTTATTATCTGCTTCCCTGGGGTTTTAAGCTCCTGGAAACGACTATTTACATCTCAATGCGTGCTTAAAGACAAGAGAAAATTGCACTCTATCATATCAAGGCTCTGTTCTGGCTCTCTGATGTGCCAGGAGGAAAACAGAATGTAGAGGAAACTTTCTCCTGACCTGTCTGTTCCATGGAATACCTGGGTTGGACACACTGGTTTGAGTTCTGGGGTTGGTAGGTAGTGCATGATGAGATTTGACATTATACCTGGCCTATCTTGGCTAAGCCCTGCCAACATCCCAAAATGATCCCCATAAGCTCTTCTAGTGCGTTAAAAAGGAGTTCTTTTTGTTGTGTTGATAGTTTTTGGTTTGGTTTTTTTGTTTGTTTGTTTGGTTTCGTTTGGTTTTGGTTTTGTGTGTGTGGTTTTTTTGTTTGTTTTTCAACAAATGCACATGAAATCACCATGTAGGTACTGTGTATACTCATCTCATCAAAAACCCAAACTAGGCAGAGAAATTTAAATTAGGAGCCAACTTAAGGCTTCCATATAGGAAGAGGATGGACTAGAGGAACTCAAATTTGCAGTGGGTTGTTGGAGGGGAATATTAGGTCATGTTTGGGTATATGCCAGATTGAGTGTCAGCCAGGCTTACAAGACATCCCTACTCCCAGGAGATGGATAGTTTCTGGTGGCTACATGACAAAAATAGGATAGTTTGGACTGCCATCACCAAGATATCTCAGTTTAAGAAAGGAGGGTAGAAATCAGTCATTAGGATTTTTTACCTGCAGTGTTGTAAAAAGTCTGATAGAACCCAGAGCTGTGGTCAGGGTTGGAAGCACCCAGTGCTCTGCAGCTGGCACCCCAAAGAGACCATCCAAATGGACAAATTAGAGGTGAAAATATCAGCGTGGCTGGAGAACCAGAGCACACAGAGAGGGAGAAACTGGTCCCAGATTGGACATGGGGGCTGGGATGTGAGGAAGGATCCATGGGTGCAAAGTCCTACTGTCACCAAACGTACGTTCAGTGTAGCTCTTGGGAACTGGGTTGTGCATGATGTGGGATAGAAACCCAGTCATTGTCTTCTCCCAGCACTGTTCTGTGCTGTCCAGATTGGGATCTGGGATCACAGAATTATAGAGTGGTCTGGGTTGGAAAAGACCTTAAAGATCATCTCGTTCCACCCCCTGCCATGGGCAGGGACACCTTCCACTAGCCCAGGTTGCTCCAAGCCTTGTCCAGCTTCGCCTTGGACACTTCCAGGGATCCAGGGGCAGCCACAGCTTCTCTGGGCAACCTGTGCCAGGGCCTCCCCACCCTCACAGTAAAGAATTTCCTCTTAATATCCAGTCTAAACCTACTCTCTGTCAGTGTGAAGCCATTCCCCTTGACCTGTCACTCCAGGCCCTTATAAAATAGTCTCTCTCCATCTTTCTTGTCAGCTGCCTTCAGGTACTGGAAGGAACCATAAATGGTCTCTGATTTTTAATGTTATTTAAGTGGTGAGTAACCTCAGTGCTGGTGAGTGGGTTAGAAGCCACACTGGGTTGTGGGGAATAGAGAAGTTTTAGTCTTTGTCTTTTTATTTGTTTATTTGTTTTTTTCTGAAGTCTACAGGAAACACTGCTATAAACAATACTGATGTAAAACAACTGCAAATTGAGGCATTATTTCATGTTATTTGTACCACAATTTTATTGCATTCACAGTTATTTACAGTATGTAAATAAGCTTCATAGTGTAGAAAAATGTTCTGCTATAACTCAGTAGCTGAGCATTAAAAAGAGGGGGGAGGGAATCAACCAGACCCCATAGACACATGCAGCAAGGAAAGATTAGGGATAATATTATAGATTATTTTTTTTTTGGTTATAGGATTAACTCTGTTTGAAAATAGCACCCATTTCCTGAAATGCTGAAATCTGTGTACTTCAGCTACCTGCATTGTGTTATAAATCCATAATGACTGTTTTCCATCAAATATCGTGTTACAATTTGAATTATTAAATGCTAAATGGCTGTGTATAGTTTGTAAAGCAATGAGAATTTCCTGCCAGCTGAGAGGGAGAGCCAGTGTGGGTAAGAATACAGCCTTTGACAAGCATTGCAGCATCTGTAGACATAAGCAATTATATGCAGATGGAGCACAGGCAGCACAAAGATAAATGGAAGGTCCTTTTAAATCCTGCTTGCAGCATTCCCTCCATGAATATGGACTGCAGTGTGACTGCTTTTCTTAGGGTTTAATTTTCATCCCAGTGAATGTAAAGGTAAAAACAGCTATTAATTTCAGCAGCAGCGGGGCAGGGTGTTTTGGGACTGGATTAAAGCAGGCTGAACAATTTTGGAGAGAGAGGCAGTGAACTACTTTGGCATAAAAATATTGCTTGGGTGCATGTAGCTTGAAGAGACTGTTCAGATGGGGAAGAGGCTTCTGTGTTTGCCCTCATGCTTTGTCTTGGCAGGCTGGGTGTCTTTCCAGGGCTGTGATGGAGATTAGTGCTACGGGTTTGTTTTTGTTTTTTTTCTGGAGAGGTCAAAATGTTTGACAAATTTAACATGAAGACAAGCCATTATAATCAAATCAGCAGAAATGAGAGATTCATTCTGGTGGACCTGGCTGAAGAAGGAGGTTTTTGAGAGCTGAGTGAAGCTTGTGTTTGATGGATCCAGTGCGTGCACTGCCAATTAGAAGACAAGGTGCCTCCAGGTGATCTGTCCTACGTGGGTAGAGGAGCTGGTGGCATATCTGGACAGGGATGAATGGACACTTTTAGCTCCACATGTGTTTTGAGATCGAGGCAGGATGAAATAGGTGCTGTATAGGATTCATAGGCAGTTATAAGGGTGTGTGTAAGGAAAGGAAAGTAGCACGTGAAGCTGTCGCAGGTGATGTTTGGTATCCTGGTGGATCATCCAACCACTGCATGTCCCATAGCTACAAACAGGACATGATTGCTGCTGAATGTGAGCACACAGCTCTTCATCCTACTTGGAATTCACCTCCTGGTTCACAGACATGAACTCTCAGCTTCCCTGCAAAATATTTAGCAAACTAGACAAATCCCTTCTGTCAACTCTAATTATTAACTGTGGTGTGGAGATGGCTCTTTCCACCACTGCTGCCTTCTCATTAGGACAGGCAGTGCCTTACTTGCAGCCTGCAGAGAGTGTGCTGGAAGCTGTGCTGGCCTGGAGGGGCATTGTTCCAGGGGTGATAAGTCTCCCTTTTGGGCAGCAGGGTTTCCCACTGCTTTTCCCAGCAGCTGGATGAATGTACCTGCATGCAGTGTGCTATCACAGTCAGGTCTAGCTGGGAGCTTGGCACCTGAAGGCCATTCCCTTGGAAACAGAAAATCTTGAGGGCCTAGAAGATAGCAAAAGCTAAAATCCAGCAGTGAGAGCTGCTGACTCACGTTGGAGCTCAGAGGGTCTGTCCTGCCATGCCTTGGTTTAGTATTCACTTCTGCATTAGCTTCTGCTTTAAAGCCCTTTGCAAAGTGCCTGGGAAGATGTTTCAGTGGTTTTACAAGCCTTAGGACAGAGCAGTAAGTGCTACACCTTGTTCAGTGCTGGACTAGTCTTCCAGTGTGTGGAGCGGGTGATCAATGATGTGTTCAATTGGATGTTTTGAAAGCACATCAGCCTTAGTTCTTCACAAAGTTCCTTTGGATAACAGCTATGGAAACCAGATTCCTAGCCCCTTGTTAGGCCTGATGGCTCTGCAGCAGTACAGAGAGAATTTGGAGTGGTTTGGAGGCATCCTTTGAAGAGCAGAAGGAAGCACAGCTATTCCTTCATTATTATTTCTTCAAGCAGTGCATGGGTGGCTTCTCAGCCTGTATTGGGACTGACATTGTCAGGTACGAGCCCACATTTCCTTTCACTCCCAGTTGCATCCTCCAAACACTTTTATCTTTGCTTCCTTTCCCCTGTTCCTAGGAGTCAGGGAAGGCATCTCTCTCCCAGGCTTAGTGTGCTGAGCTTTAATTGGTATCAGAAAAAACCCCAACCAACAGAGCAGGACGAGCTGTGTCCAGGGCTTTTCTCTTTGTGTGTTCAGTGCCTGTCATGATCAGACCCCCAGTTATGTGCTGCAATGAATCAGCACCTTGCAGACATGAAATAAATTAGTCTTGTGAAAAGAACTTTGCCATAGAAGCATCATAAACTTTGCTGTATTACCCTAAGGTGCCCAGTAATTGCTGTTGATGGGAAGGGAAAAGCCATCCAGAGGAGAAATGCAATTTGTTGCTGTGGCTACTGGCTCTCAGATTTATTATCTCCCTCTTTCTTCCCAAATGTTGTAAAATACACCACATATTCAGCTGGCTTTCTTTTTTGTTGCTGCTGTTTTTGTTTTGTGGGTGGTTTTTTATTTATTTTAGAGTAAATCCTGTCTGCAGGTTTATAGTTCTGGCGGGTGCAGTGTCACAGAGGACTTGCACTGTAACTGCTCAGTGCCTGGTGTGAGTTATTTGGGATCTGCTCAGAGGCTGCCATTTAAACATAAAACACCTTTCCCAGAAGTTCCTGCAGTGTCTCATCCTGGGCAGTGTCTGAGGTGGAGTCCTGGTGCTGACATGCAACAAAGTTGTGTGTGAAGTGGAAAGCGAAGGAGGCATTTGGGGCATCAGGGGGCCATGGCATGAGAGAGTTTTCACAGTTTCAGGGAAATGTGATTCTGACTTTATACACAGTGTATAAAAAGTGAAAGTATTAATTTCAGAGATAAATTTCATGTGCTATGCTTTATGCTTATAAAAGTGGGAAGACAGCATGAGGCAGAAAGAACTTTCACAGTGTGAGAGAGCAGCATGGAGAAAGGGAAGGTGTTTCCCTACAGGAAGAGCCAAGGTTGATTCTTCAGTTCTTCTCTAGGATTCCTAAGTGAGCCTGGAAAAGTCCTTTCAGCCCCTGGGTGCAGCAGCAGCACTGCTCATTCTTGGTGCTGTGACCTGGTCAGGTATTGCTGTGAGTGAGTTAGAGCTGCCTTAGACTATTTAGGGATGCTGCTGCTTCTCCTCAGACTGATAAAACTGGTGACAGTGTGAGCATTTCTCCTCTGCTTTCATTTGCATCTGCCCTCCACTGATAGGCTTTTGCTTTTAATGGGATGACTCCCAGATTTCACTAACATATCTCAGAGGTATGGTCCACAGAATGAAGTCATATGGAAAACAGGGCACGAGAAATTCTTATATCAGAAATGAAAGCTAATGCATTGAGGGAGCACCCTGCCTTCTTCAGAGGCTGATTTTAGCACAGTAAATGGCGAGGAGATGTCGTAGGCTCTTACATGGTCTGGGAGTTAAGAAGCTTTAGTGATATCTCCTTGCCAGGGAAACTGGCTCTTGATATGGGAGTCTCTTGGGCCAGCTGTGGCTTTCTGAGATCTCCTAATTTCCTGTGGAAAGATGTTCATAGCTTTATTTGTACTGCCAAATTAATCTTTTGATTAAACATTCTGATTTACCATTTTGAAAAGAGAAAAAGAAGCACTTTTTTTCCCCTCACTGTAGAAGAGGGTTATTTACTTACATTGGCTTCAGAAGAGAAATTCAAGAGGGTACAGAAGACATGTAGCAACCCCTGTGTTCTCCTGGGTAACACACCTAACTTTTCCCTTCATCTTGTGATCTGACTACTGGGATCTCATCTAAATATCCTTCATCTATCCCAGACAAAGGCTAAAATCCACCTCCTTACCACTGCCTCTTGTACTGCTTGCCCGTTTTTTCTTTATGGTTTACTATTGTTTGCTGCCCTGTGGGTCCCATACACAGGGTACACCTCTGTTTTCAACCAAGTCATGTTTTTTGTATCCTACCAGCCACTTTGGGACTTTATCTCCCAGCCTAATGCTTTTGTCAGACCTTTCACTTTGTGCAGCTCCTCGCTGGGTCAGGATGTGCCATTTCAAGCACTGCAGACAATGGAGCTTTTGTCCTTTTGCAGCCCCTCTGTGCTGTGGAGTGAGGGCTCGTTCTGGAGACCTGGAGTTTGTTATCTCACTAAATACAGGGATAGCTTTTCCAAATAACTCAGATTTTGAACTGGTGAGGCAGTAAAAGAAATCCAGGTTTTCAAACATGTCTCACTCATTAACTCCCCAGGTTTTCAAACATGGGAAACACGGGGCAAGCTTACATGAGTAGATATTTTTAAATAAAATGTGATGATTTGCTCTGATGTCTTCATGGCAGCCTGAGCTTTTCTGCAAAAATAAAAAAATTGCAGCTACAGAGTGGGGTGCACTTGCAGAAATATGGATGTTGACACGAGGCAGAGAATGACTGTGCAACCCAAAGACAACATGACCCATGAGCTCATACATAAGATGTCTAAGAGAGCCAGTAAACTCATCAACACCACAGTTCACTAATTACCTCAATTATTTTGACAGCTTCGTGATCCAGTGCCAGCCTTTTAGCCTGTTCCTTGATCCCTGTTTAATGACAGAGTGCTCCCGTAGTTAATTTTTATATTTATGGCCCCTGCCATCATATTCCTTGGGTCTGTTAAATTTTATGCTCTGTAAAACTGCTGAGGATTCGTGGTGACCCTGGTGCTACCCCAGCCTCTGTACAGAGTGCAGATCTGAGTGCCAGCACCAGAGCCATCCCAGGCTCCCAAAAGCTTACAGAAAAAGAACATGAAACTTCAGAATTCTGGTGTCAGAACTTCAAAGTGGGCACATGTGAAAAGTGTTCCTGGAATTCGTCAGCTTCCAGAACTGGTGTCTAATTTTGTGTTAGGAAACTGCTCTCAATTTTTTTTTCTACTTAAAATAGGCATTATTTTTCACAGGAGTTCATAGTAAAAAGTATATGCATTGTCTCAGGAATTTGGGAGATTTTATTTTTTTTTTTTTGGCTCATGTTCTTTATCAGATATTAAGTGTGGATTTTTAAAACAGATATATAGCATTCCATAATTTACTTACAGTTGCAATTAAGTATTATTTAAGCTTCAGTGGTTGTATATTCTTACTTAATGTGTATAAAAGCTAATAATTTTGTCTTGGATTTCAGTACATTCATAGGCTGAATTGCTGCTATAATTAAAATGAAGTATTTTTGGGGGTTTTTTCCATATTCCAAATGGAGTTATTAGTTCAGCCATAGGCTTTTAGGAGAAGCAGAGAGATTAATGTTATAACCCAGGCTAACTTCTTGTATAACACAAGTCACAGGATTTCACTCACATATGTATCCATCCCAATAACTTCTGGTTGACCTGGAATGAAAATGTGTGTATGTGTATATAAAACTCCATCTTCTTTGAAAGATATGAAGTGATGGAAAAACTGCTGCATCCCTTGGCAATCTGTTCCAATTTGTTAGAATAAGTTCCCCTAACTCTTCTTCAGACCTTTTTTCAGATAAGGTTGGAGTCATTTAAACTGCCTGTCTCATCACTCCTTTGCCTGCAAATGTTTTCTGTTGCCAATGCTTCCAGCTGCTGGTCAGGTCACTCTCACGCTTAATTTCGGGAGTTCATTGGAATGTCTCGTTCTCTGTACAGCCTCTGGGGGTTTGCTGTTTTTGAAAAATCAGGAGCATTTGATTTGATTTGATTCCCTAACAAAATGTTTGTTGATTCCCTAACAAAAGAAAACCTCACACAAGGAAACAGAGGACACCTCAGCAGCTGTCTGATTGCAGGAAGGTGTCAGCTAACCCTAAGTACTGCTCTGTGGGTAAATAGTGGAAATGTTGCTTGTGGTTTTGGCTTTTCATCTGTAAATAACAGACACTTCTGGAGGCCACACGTGATTTAATCCCACAATCTCAAACTCCCATCTCTGCTGAACAGACTCCAGAGTCTGCATCTCCATGAGGGGTGTCTCCTTTTGGAGCACCTGGTCCAGCCTGGGTTCTCAGTGTGGCCTGGCTGCTCCTTGTGGTGAGGTTTTCCCTGGAGTCAGCAAGTGAAACTGTTGGGATTTGTTGGGGGTGTTACTGAAGTTGCATTGCATTGATCTTACAGAATCATTTAGGTTGGAAAATACCTCCAAAACTGAGCCCAGCCTTTGACCAATCACTACCTTTTCACCCAGCCCAGAGCACTGAGTGCCACATCCAGTCATTCCTTGAACACCTCCAGGGATGGTGATTCCCCACCTCCCTGGGAGCCCCTTCCAAGGCCTGACCACCCACGAGATGTTCCAATGAACTCCCGAAATTAAGTGTGAGAGTGACCTGACCAGCAGCTGGAAGCATTGGCAACAGAAAACATTTGCAGGCAAAGGAGTGATGAGACAGGCAGTTTAAATGACTCCAACCCTATCTGAAAGAAGGTCTGAAGAAGAGTTAGGGGAACTTATTCTAACAAATTGGAACAGATTGCCAAGGGATGCAGCAGTTTTTCCATCACTTCATATCTTTCAAAGAAGATGGAGTTGAAGATGGAGTTTTATATACACATACACACATTTTCATTCCAGGTCAACCAGAAGTTATTGGGATGGATACATATGTGAGTGAAATCCTGTGACTTGTGTTATACAAGTAGTTAGCCTGGGTTATAACATTGAAGGCACATGTCCAAGGGTGGTGGTGCTATGTTAAAACAAACCCTGGGTTTGACCCCCTGCCATCAGGGCCATGGTTTCCATGGGTGCCATGGACCCCCTGCCATCAGATCCATGGTTTCCATGGGCAGTGGTGCCATCCTGGCTGTTGAGCTCACCTGGTACCTGTGGAAAGCACAGCTGGGTCATTCCATTTGATTGCTCTGAACATTCTGCTTTGCACATTTCACTTCCTTCTGATTCTCTCTGCTTTTCTTCCTGGCTTTGCTCCCAGGCCATCCCCCCCTGAAGCCCTGCATGACCCTTCCACTTGGCCTCATGCTCGTGCTCTCTGTCCTCTCCCTTGTTTCCCTCCCAGTTCGGTGTTTCCTTGTAAATCCACCTCAGCTGGTCCGTCCCTGCCCTGTGCCTGCAGGCACTTCTGTCAGCACAATTTCTGAGGGTTGTGTCGATGCTTCCATCTGGTTACCCGGTGGATCTGCTCACTACATGAATTCCCTGTGTCTTTTTAACTGGTCACATCTCTGAGCATGAAGGGAAAAGAAAGAACTGCTGCAGGGCACAGGGGTCAGTGTGTGGTGTTGGTCGTCTTCCATCCAGCTTTGACAACCTGAGTGTTGGCCACTGACCATGGTAACAACTGTCTGTTCCCAAAGCTGGGTATGCTGTGGGAAGGCATGGAAATCTGCATGTTCTGTTTAATGCTAGATTTAAAAAGCTAGGGTTTTTTTTAATTCTGATGAATCAACGTATTTTTTCCCTGAGCAGTGCCGTTCTAGAACCACAATAACACACGAATAAAACAAATATTTAAACCTGTAAATTACAGTAAACAATTGATACCCACTGCTCTTCCTTCCACATGAATTGCAGAGCAGGGATACTTGTGTCAGCAGAGGCAAGACCTGTCCAGCACCACATCTGCCAAATCACTGGCTGAGCAGTGCTTAATTAGCAATCTGGAGCTGCCAAGGGATGCTCTGGGGGTGTGTGCAGGCATCACAGGGGCTCTGCATCCCTAGACCTGCCACAGGGGCTGTGCAGCCCTCAGCTGATGGTTCCTGGAGGAAGGGCTGCCTGCACCTGCAGTGTGGTGATGTTGGAGTGATCCATGTGGTTGCAGCCTAGAGGCAATTCTGGACAGGAGCCTGATGCTGGTTTCCAGTCTCCACCACTGAAGCTGATGGCATCCCTTGAGCTTCAGTGGGTAAATGGCTGCTTAAATATTTTATTATACTTCTGTGCATCTTTCAGTAAAATAGACCTGAGGCTGTCAGAAGATTCCAGCCTTTGGCTATGTCCTGAAGCTCTCTCCTGTTGATGGAAGTCAACAGCAGTAATGTTGGGGAATTCAGGGGAGTGCAGTTACTGTAGAAGAGCAGGGAAAGTGAGTGTGGGATAAAGATTCAGGGAGAATTTGCTCATTTCAAAACAAGTGATAGACTGCTGCATCCCTGGGATCGTGCAGTCCCAGGGTACAGGGCAGGCTGATGCTGCAGGAGTACCCATGATGGATGATAATGAGTGCTTCTTTAGCATAAGATTTTCATGTTCTGGAGAGAAACATTTATTAGTGGTGAGTGGTGGTGTGCTCTTTGATTCTTTTTTATCTGCTGTTTCCTAATCGGCTGATAAATCTTAACTATTCACATTCTAGCTGTCCTTAATTATCGAAATGACCCTTTTCAGAGCTGACTGACATTTTTGGACAGGCTGGGCAGCTGGAAGTCTGGTCCAAGTGGAAAAGCAAAAGAAAAAAGGGGGGGAGGCAAGGCTGGTACAACCTGCCAGGAAAGAATTACCAGTTTCAGGGTGACCTGGAGAGTTGCTTCTTTTGGATCTTGACACAAATCCCTTCCCTACCTTTCTTGTCCCAGGGCTGCTGGGATTAAAGCAGCTCGTTTGGGATGACCTTGAGTCCCACAGGATGCAAGGTGAAGCCAGGGCAGATTCTTGGATGTTTGAGGGAGGGAACTTGGCCCTGGCCTTTGTTTAAAGACAGTCTTTTCCACAGGGGTTTTGGTTGCTGCTCCAAAGCTGCCAGTTCAGGAAATGATGTGGGGGAAAAACCAAAAAGAAACCAACCCTCCCCACAACCCACTGAATCATAATCTTTAGATCATGTGATTTGGAAAACAATCAAAATGTCATTAGGAATTTTTGTTCTGTTTTTTGACTTTTAATCTTCTTAATCTCACGTGTGATATTGTTCTTCATTCGAAATTCCCCTTCACCTCATGCTCCTCTGATGGAGGCTGAGATAATCCTTTCTGAGGAGTTACCATGCATTAATTGCTTGTCTTGACTCTTTTCCTTCCTTTTTTTCCCACTTCACCCCACCTTTTTGTTATGCAGCTCCTGCATTGGAGATACAAAATGTGTCTGGATAAAATTATAGAAAAAAAATAATGTAACTACTTCTCACATATTATGTTTTCTGATTATTTTTTAATAAAAACTTATATTGGTTGTGAAGAAGTTATACATAAGAGTGTAATTACATCATCAACTGCTTTCTAATTGCTAGAAAAAATTATTAGCCTAAACAGAGCTTAAGGTAAGTTAGTGTTATAATTAGATTTGGAATCTTTCAATGTATCTTACAAAGCACTTCTCACACATTCCAAGCACTTTGAAGAAATGAAAATCCTTTAAAATTACTTTTACAATTCCTGTCAGCTGCACGGTGATATAAATTATTCAGTAATTACAGTAAATATAAGCTTAATATATATCATCGTAATTACTTGTCCAAATAACTAGTAGTAATATATTTCTGTCTTAATTCTCTTTTGATTTGGTGGCTTCAAGAGTTGTTCTTTGCTTGAGTCCCTACACCTCTCTCACAGTCTAGTAGTAGACAGCACATGATGTTTAGGCGTTTAGATGTTTAGAACTTTAGATGTTTAGCTGTTTAGATGCTTAGTTGCTTAGATGTTTAGATGTTTAGTTGTTTAGATGGTTAGAAGTTTAGGATTACTGTTGTGAGGGGTTTCTGTTCTGGCTGTAAAAGGAGCCTGAGTCTTTGAGTGCACAGTCAGCCAGTTTTGCTTGGCCTGTTCTGATACCTCAGTGCTACAGCCCTTAAATCAGGTGTTTTCCCCCCAAATGTGGCTCACAGAGCCTGGAGCACCTCCCCACCACTGGTGATGTGGCAGCTGAGAGCTGGGTCCTCTCGGTGCAGTTTGCTGGGAGCAGCATCTCCCTGCAGGACACAACCCCCACGGAGCTGCCACTGGTCTTGGTGGGAGTGTCAGCAGGGGACAACCTCCAAAAAAGGTTTGCAAAGGGAAACACAGAGGTGAAATGACCTGTGCTGGGGACCACAACACGGTGCTGATGCTGTGCTTCAGCTGAAAGATGAAGTTTGTGGGCACCTGGGCTTTGTCCAAAGACAAGAGTAGAGAGGGTGAAAGTGGTTTTCTCCTGTGAGAGGAGAAAGCAGATCCCTTCTGACCAGGGTCGGGAGATGTGGCTGGATTGAGGCTGCCCAGAGTTCCCATAGATGGAAAAATTCCTTAACAATGGGTCTGAGATGGTTCTGGACCACAAAAAAAACCTTAACAAAGGGTCTGAGATGGTTCTGGACCACAAAAAAAAAACCTTAACAAAGGGTCTGAGATGGTTCTGGACCACAA
>NW_016690381.1:533556-536857 GCF_001604755.1 Lepidothrix coronata | reverse complement strand
TCCCTGTGAGGGTGGGGAGGCCCTGGCACAGGTTGCCCAGAGAAGCTGTGGCTGCCCCTGGATCCCTGGAAGTGTCCAAGGCCAGGTTGGACGGGGCTTGGAGCAACCTGGGCTAATGGAAGGTGTCCCTGCCCATGGCAGGGGGTGGGAATGAGATGGTCTTTAAGGTCCCTTCCAACCCAAACCATTCTATGATTCCCTTAGGGACATTCTTGTCTCAAAACCAGGTCCAGACTTGTCCAGGGCCAGAGGAAGATGTTGATATTAGTGCTGCTTTTAGACATTTGCAGTTCTTGGCTTTGGGATTTGAGGATCTGAGACTGGCTGATACAGAATGAAATACGAGCATCCTGAATTTTTTATGTTGCAGTTCAAGTATATTTGGGCTGGATTCATCAAAGGAATAACCGGGAGAGATATTTTTCATTTGTAGAATCTTAATGAATACATGACACTGCTATTCATTATTTATCTGCTTTCGTATTTTAATTAATAGTTCTACTGGCCATTTCTGATTTATTTCCCCCCCATATTTATAGAAAGCCATCACTTAAAAAATATTGAATCGTGCTGCTGTTTGTTACCTTCCATAACTTTTCTGCACTATTAGGACAGAGTGAATTTTGCTATAACTTTTAAGTACATAAATGGAGGAGAAGAATGTCATTTATCTTCTGTTCCTTTGAGTCCTGTCAAAAGTTTGTGGGTTTTTTTCCCCCAAATGCTTTCACAATGCAGCTGAGATGATTTAGCCGGGGAAGGTGGTGTTTCTGGTGCAGGAAGGAACCACTAGAGGACACCACCAGATGGCACATGAAGCGAACAGGCACAGCTGTAAACAGAGAAACTGGGGGGAAAATTCAGTAGGGATAGGGAAATACTGGTTCCTAATGATCCCTGGGGATGGATGGAGCTCATACAGCACCTCCTTTGTGCCAGCCAGCAGACACGGACTGGGAATGCACAAATCCTTGCAGCACCTCTTCATTCTTGGTGTGCTCCCGTGCAGGGCCAGGAGTTGGACTTTGATGATCCTCGTGGGTCCCTTTCAGCTCAGGGTAATTTATGATTTTATTCTATGAGCTTTATATCTCATGGTTCTAGAGCAGATCTGTCTGGAGGAGCCTCTCCCAGAAGCTCTGCAGAGCTGCTCTCACTGAGCTGGAGAAATTCCAGGACCCTTCAGCAGGGCAGGGATGTGGGTGAGGTGACATTTCTCACCGTGAGAGCCCTTCAGTGCTGAACTTCAGTGATTTCTGCAGGACAGTCTTTCCAGAATGACCCACACAGGCCAGTAGAACAACAGGGACATGATGCACAGAGAGTTTACCAGGGCAGGAAGGAGGAAAAACCTCTTGATGTGCTGAAGCTGATGGCAAAGATGATGGAATACAAAACAGACCCCTCTTCAAATTCCCCTTAAAAGAAGTGGCTTCAAGCACAATGAAAGGCTCAGAAAACTTTCAAATTACAGATTTAATGACAGGATAATGATGTCAGCAAAGCAATTAGGGCTGGGAGGTGACACAAATGCGAACATTTTCTCTGTTCAATAACAGTACCCAAGCCTGGTAGAAGGATTATTTCCACCTGTGAAAAAACAATGCCAAATCCTCCCCATTTTAAGCACTTTTGAATATTCAAGGAAAATTATCTGTGAAGCATTTGCAGAGGAATCAGATCACAAAGTCTAGCTCTCGGGCTGGTGGTTGTAAACCAAAAGTTTTTAGGGCAGAGAGAGAAACGTCGCTTCACAAGACTCTGCAATCCTAAATGCAAACCCCCCCTGAAACCCATCAGGAAAAAGTTGCCTGTTTTCCACATGGCTCTCACATCTGTGCATTCCTATGGATGTCAGAGGAGCAGTGAGTGCTGAAGATTTCTTACAGGTCTTTTAATCCCACAAAAACAACATAACTCCCGTGAAATCTCAGCCCTGATGAAGGTGGTGGTGGGGCTCCAGTGATTGCTGGAGTTGTGACAGTGTTTTGAGTTTGGCCTCTGAATTCCCTGCCTTATTCCCTGTATTGATACAGCTAAACCCTCAAATGCCAGGGATTTCAGGGAATGCAAAGGCGTCTATGAAAATTCTCCAGTTATTTCTCCACTTATCTCCAAAGTGCTTTTTAAAATGACTTTTGAGTTTGCTTGTGGAGAACAAAATCACATCCACACAAATGTAGCTGCCCACGAAGGCTGCTCTTAATCTGAGAAGCTTTGCCTATGAATGGCAGGGCTGTGCCAAGCCCCAGGGCCCTTTTCCAGATAATTTTAACCAAATCCACCCATATTTTCCAGATGATTTTAACCAAATCCACCATTTCTTAACCAAATGTTGAGAAATCAACATTTCTCTCAAGATGGCAAATTCCCCCCCCAAACAAACAAACAAAACCAAACCCAACAAATAGTACAACAAACCCAAACATATTATTTGGTAATTGACTGCAAAATTATGTCACAAAAATGTAACTACACAGGTTTTTTGTTGTTAAACTGCCAGGATTTTTCAGGCCAAAAGCTAAAAGTGTACTAGAAGATTTAAAAAATTGTCACACTTCCTTATTTCCAAGATGGAACTTTTCTACTCTCTCCTTTAATTCTTTCAAAAATTTGAAACTTTTCTTATTGGAATTAAGAGATTTTGGAGAACATTTAGGTAGATTCCTAATTAATCTGCTGGAATAATGTGGGTTTTTTTGAAAAGTTATCTATTCCTTTCCTTATTCTCAGTAGGTGAAATGATTTTTTTTTTCAAGTTGCATCAAGTTGACAAGGGGTCCCCTCAGTAAATCCTTCCTCCACTAATGTTCACATCTCCAGTGGGATTTATGTGGATTAAAAGATGGATTGGTCAAAAAAGATTCATATAAAACTTTCTTTAATGGAAAACAGAGGGTTTTACCTTTCCCTGAGGATGGTATTTGCTCTCAGTGAAAACATCCCTGTCTTTCTTTAGCTTGGATCAGGAGCGGGATAAAGCTCATCCTGCAGATGAGGAGCAGCAGTAACTTCCCTTTGAGGCTGGTGAGTGGTGTCTTGCTCTGCAGGTACAAACCTTCATGGATACAGTTTGTCCCTGGAGGAGCAGAGCATCACCTGCTTCCCGGGGGGATTTTCAGCCTGGGAGCAGCATCACTGTTTATGGTCCCCCTGGGAAATGGGCAAACCCAGCCTCGAATGGCCCCTGCCCAAGGAGGTTACATGGCACTGAGCTGCTTTTTAAAATATTTTGCACTGAGTTTTCTTCTCTTTTTCTCTCTTCTCTTCTCTTCTCTTCTCTTCTCTTCTCTTCTCTTCT
>NW_016690381.1:523842-530388 GCF_001604755.1 Lepidothrix coronata | reverse complement strand
TCACTTCTCCAGAGCTCTGGTGGCCAGAGCTTATTGAGCTGAAGCACCAGTCTCTCTCTCTCTCTCAAGTCAGCACAGAACAAAGGTGCAGATGTATCTCAGGGATAGTGTTTTGCATTTTTATTTCTGACTTTGCCATATTGCACAAAAAGCCATGAATCTCAGCTCGTATTATTATTTATTGGAAGAGAAATTTCCATGGGATTAGAGCAGTTTCCCCTTTCAGCTGGTCATAACAAAGTGAATTTTTTCACCATCTACCTTCAGCTCTAAGCACGAAACGAATCAGCACAAATGTGGCTTGTTGAAGCATTCCCATAGCCCAGGATGAAAGAGGTGGCTGCAAACAACTGGAATGTACGTGTGCTTTTGTGTCTGGGTGTGATATAGTCAGACAAACCTGCACTGCTGTCTGAGCTGCAGAACAGATGACTGGGAAGAGATTCTCAAGTAAGTTATAAATTGTTTCCTGTCACCCCTGCTGCTGTCTCAGTCTGCTGCTCCACACCTTCCTATTACATTTGTTTCCTTCCTCCTTCCCTTTCCCTATATGAAAACAAAGCAGAAAGTGCTTCTGCTGAAGACATCCATGCTTGTGCCCTGCTCAGAGGATTTTTAGAAGAATCCCCTGGGTTTGGGTTGCCCAGCTCTCACAAATAAACTACTCAATGAAGCCCATTGCTGAGCAGTTGGTTTTCTGCTGGTTGGCTAAAGATGCTGTTGGAAGCAGTTTCATCTTTTCAGTTTATCTTTTATTTCCCACACATACATTCTGTAGCATGACATGTCCTGCTGGGAGCTAAACCTGACTGTGCTTTTGGACTCACCTCCACTGTTCATGTTTTGTTCCAAGTCCCACAACACCCAAAATCTGTTGGGCTTGTCCTTCCTGTGCACAACCCCTCTGTGGTCCATGTGGAAAGCTGGGGGTCTATATTTGTTCCCACAAAGACCCAGGTGTCCTCCAGAGTGTCCAAGGGGCCCTGGCTTGCTCTTGGTGTGTGTGCAAGCACCATGGGAATAATGAGGTTGAGTAGGTTTGGGAACAACAAAGGTGAAAGGGGTTATACTTTCCTTCCTCCTCTTTTCCTTCTTGAAGAGCACTGGATCCATTTTGCCTCCAGACTGTAAAGGAGACAAGTGGAAAATTAAGATATAGAAGAGAAAGGCCCAAGCCTTTATGTTTCCAACATGCAAAACCCTTTATTGTGCTGAAGTTTTCCATAGTATCCCCACAGGTCTTGGGGGTCCTTTGTGTACTTTGTCACTACAACACTCCTTCAGCTGGTGGTGCTTTGGCCACAAGGGAGGGGTGTTTTTAAGATGTGATGAATTCATGCCCAAACCTTGCCTTGTGGCAACAAGACCAAGGTGATTTCCTACTTTATGTAGGTACTTTTAGTCAGTCCAGGCTGCTTTTCTAAGTATAAAGGGCTTCTTGCTCACAGCTGAGAGAAGCAGAGGGATCCTCTCTTACAGAAAACACAGATCAGGAAGAGCATCCTGAGGATTTGCTCTGCTGTCCACTTGTCACTCCCCTGGTGTGAGTGGAAAGGGAACATGTCAATTAATTTTGTTTACTTGAATGGAATTAATGTTTTCCTGCATTTTTAAAAAGATACTTCATCCAACTTTGAGTGTTTTTTTATTTGAACTGTAAAAATAATTTTCTGACCTTTTTTTTTTTTATCAAAAGCAAGAGAACATCTGAAAGGGAATCTTTCTTCTGATCAGCTTCCACTTAATAGATGTATACTTTTCAAAGGGATGTTTGCATCAAACTTTTCTAATGAGCTCCATGGACTGGACATGGCCAAGAAAAATGCCTGGCTTAAGGTGGTGCTTGTTTTGACTTCTCCCATCCGTGGAATAAGAGGAGAAGCAATTTTGTAGGTCACAGGATGGGATGGTGAAGAGAACAGATGAGATAAAAATCCCTTATACCTGTATATTTTTTGACAAAGATCTAAATAAAGCTCTTGGTCTTGTACAACAGGGTTACATCCTGCCAGTGTGACCAGTCCTGGATTTCTACCTGCCCTGATAAGTCTGGAAAATTACTTTGTGATGTTTAGATACTGCCATTATTTCTGCAGTTTTGGAGTTTCATTCTGGGTTTGCACTTCCCCAAGGTTGTCAGAAGTCTGGGCTGGGCTAATTCCCTGCGAAGGAAGCTGAAGGGCTCTGTTGTTTCTGTTTCTTTTAAATATAAATTCAGAGCTCTCTTGTTCAGTGCCTTGGAAAGTAACTGATGACAAAAGAGATTTGGAGTTTGGATAAGATAAGAATCAAATTGAATATTTATCCTGAACCAGCAATGCACTCTATCTATTCAGGAGATGCAATGGGTTGCACTTGTTTTAAAATAGTTCTTCTGTTTTCTTCATCCCCTAAAATTCTCTGTGCTGGTGTTGGACTCAAGCACTAAATCTATCAACAGTCACAAACGCCGCAGGGCAATGGTAAATTTGTCTCTTAAATTTGGTGATAGTGAACTTCCCCATCCCTTTTTTGTCCTGGTAAAGTACCATAGGAGTTAAAAATACCTGGAGATATTTTTATAATTTGTCAGGAAAGGGAGAACTCCCCAGAGCTGCTGATTTCAGAGATGGACCTGAGCTGACGTGCCTGTATTGCCCCAGCTCCTAAAATCACTGCAGCTCAGCTTTAACATCTGCTTCCCTTTCTCAGATTGGGCAGGACACTTAAAGTCAGGATAATTAACCATGTGCAAGAGCACCCTCGAGCAGGAATTCCACTCTGCAGCCCCCAGGCTGATATCTCTGAGCCTTCCTGCTTTGGTGAATTGCAGTTTATTCCTCTTGGACCAAGGCCTGGTGCCTCCCTCCTTGGAGACCATTCCCATAATTCCTGTGTAATTAGATTAGCTCTAACTAGACCTACCTACAACAGGCAGAATAAATTTTTCTGGCCTCCCCAGATCCTGTTGAAAATGATGCCTGTGGTCCCTCCCAGTGGGAGCTTGTGCTAAACAGAGACACAGTGAGGGAAAATAACCTTTTAAAAGTGAAGATTTATCCAGCACTAATAGCAGGACTAATGAAGTTTAAGAATTGTTAAGTGATGTTTCTGGTTTTGCTTTTATCATCTGAATCCAGTAAACTGGAGTCCAGGACCCAGGTGATATATCAGGAGGTTGATGTAGGCATTGAGATGGCTGGTTCTTCACTGCCTCTTGATATTTATTTAGAAGGCACTAGAAAAAACATTGCATTTTCTGACAAACCTGCCAATAAATTTACTCGGTAGGCACAAATAATGAGCAGCATGGGGACATAGCTGGCAGATGATAGTCTTGACATGTTTGTAAGCAACTCAAAATCCATTACCATGTGATCAAAATTGCACAAGAGTCTAAGGCAACACTGAATCAGGGTCTAAAATCTAATATATCAATTGTGATATGCTACCTAGTAATCAGCTACAAGAAAACTTATCTTGCTCAGGTTGTATTTCTAGCTAGCATAGAGACTGAAAATTAAAGAATTAGCATATTTGTGGCAAATAAAATATTATGCTTCCAAGCAAGTGACTGTCCTTATTTAATGCCCTGCTTTGTATTTAGAGTAGCTGCAGAGGCACATCCTATATGTGCTCAGTACAGCCAGCTGAATTATGTGTTTGGAATAATTCAGCAGAGAAATTCATGTCCATGAATAATCTGCATTCAGATCATGACCTTTACCAAGCTGTGCTTTTTCCAGGGCTCGGGGCTTTCAGCTGACACTGGGAAGAGACAAGAACACAGAGAAAGTTTTCTCCCATCTCCTCCCCTCAGGTAGGATTCCTCATTTTGGGAGCGGGGCAGGAAAGCCTCAGCCCAAGGGATGTTTCAAAGTGGGAAGAAGGATTTTCTGAGCTTGTTGCTGGAGCTGGGGAAGCAGTGGTGTTTTAAGGACACACGAGGGGTTGGGACCTCAGGAGCTGAGGGAGCAGAGCTGTGAGAGCCGTGTGTGGCAGCAGCAAGTGCACCTTTGCCGTCACTAACCATGGACTGAGAGCAGAAGTGCAGTCCCCAGAGCTGAGCTGATGTGTAGCACCTTCCCAAGCCACAGTCACTGACTCCTCTGAGCCCTGGAGGGGTCAGATGGGTGGGAGCAGCTCCGGGTGCTGCCGGTGGCTCTCATCCCTCAGCCAGGGCTGCAGAGGGAATCCATGCAGGCAGTGGGCAGTGCTGGAGTGTGGTAACTTCTGTCTCACGGTTGTTGGACTCTGGGAAACGAGGCAGGGCAGTCTGTCCAGGTGATATGTTTATTCACTGAAACAGCTGGATGCTCATCCCAGCACTAACCTGATGGGAAAATACTAATGAAGCAGCTCTCACTGTGTGAGCTGAGCTCACTCTGCACACCTTAGTGCGTTAGAGAGAAGAGAACAAAATTAAAACAGCGTCAGCACCATGGACAGGCACTTCGAGAAGTGCAGGTTACAGCTCCGAGTGCTTGTAAGCCTTGGTAGGTTTTACTCAGCGTGCCAAAAACTAATAGGAAATAAAATAGCCAGAAAGCAACAGAGCAGTAAAGTGTCAGGAGTGAAAACTGAGCCAGAGATTTCCACTTAGCAAATATTATGTCTTGATATTAGGTGATTCCGACTAGTGATTTTAGGAGTGAACTTTAGCATTTTTATTATGAAACATTTACATTCTCCCTCATTTGCTTTCAGCAGTTGAACAGAGCTTTGTGCTGCTCTCACACAGAAATGTCTCATGAATTCTGTGACGTTCTTTATTTGCTTCTTGCGCTCGAGAGGGTAAGTAAAGTTCTGTATAACCTGATGCTGTGGGAGTGAGGCTCCCCCTTTGGCATGTTCCTCACATCCTCTGGATTATCTGGGTGAAGGAAAACATCACAGGCTACAAGTCCTGGTGGTGCTGTGGCAGGGGCACCGTGTTCAGCTCAGCAGACTTTGGTGGTTCAATACACCAGGTCACCCAAGGAGCTGATTCTCCTGCAAAATGAGCAGGAAAACTCGGGGTTGGACCAGGTAGGCTGTAGTCCTGACTTTGCTGTTTCTCCCATGGATAAAAGCAGTGCCTCTTTTTCCCTGTCTGTAACATGGGGGACTGGTAATGTTGTCTCACTGTAAGGGTTTGGAGAGTGGCTGAGAAGCTCAAAGCAGATGATGCTGTTCCCTAGAAAATGTGCATGAAGCAAGATTGAAAGGGTTTGAGCATTCAGCACTCTGAAGTTTATTTGCTGTTTCAGCTTGTTTGTTGTTTCATTAGGCCATTGAACAATAGCTAATGAAAGGGGATGACATGATATTTTTTTTTACAGGATATTACTGTTCCTGTGTCTTTGAACCAATTAACAAGCAGCAGCTTTGTGTGTGGAATGCAGCAGCGTTGGGTTCTCCCTGTCAGGGCTTCGATGACTGCTGCAAAAGCAAAAACGTGACTGGATGGGGCTTTCATTATTTCATTATTCTCTAAATTTATCTTAGGCTGCTAAAGAATTAACGTGAATAATTTTCCCATTTCACCATCTGCTTTAGACTCCATCTCAAAGGGTTCCCAATGAGCATGGCATGCAAAACCCTTTAAAAATGATCCTCTCCATATTTCCTGCACTCAGCAGTCTGCTAATGTGGCCAATAGATCTGGGTGAAGGGCCTGCATGATTTAGAGAGGATCATTAGGGTTATGATGAGCTGTGCAACTGTCTTGTTTATTCACAGTTAGCAATTTCAGAGCAGTGCCTTTTGTCTCAGAAAAATTTTTGCATTCAAGCTTTTACAGAGAGAGAGTAGTGCCAGAAACTCTCAGCCAGAGACATCCACCTTGGGCTCAGGAGCACAAGCTGCTCCACTGCTTTCCATCTTATTTCCCTCATGGGTTGGGCTGGAAACGCTGAGGAGCTCTGGTGAGCTCTCCATAATTGACATGAGGGTAAGTGCTGGTCTTCCACTGGCATTCAAAGGGTTATTCACAAAGAGTTTACATTTCTTGACTGTTCAGTCTCTGTGCATTCCCCACTCCCATCTCTTGAGTCCAGGGTTTTATTCAGTCTTTGCCTACCAGGGTTGAACTGCACCGGAGCCTCTATTAAACATCCTCGCTGTGATGCCTCTCAGGGCAGCCCACAATGCCCTCCTTCCTTGCAAGGAGGAGGAAGAGGATTAGGAAGCTAAAGCATTTAACCTGCCTGTCAAACAAAATTATTCATGGCAGGTGAGCAGCCGAGCAACATTTTGCGAGGTTCCCGTGAATAATACATGAGATGGCCAGTCCTGGCACGGGAGTGTTGCTCCAACTTTGGAATAATTCACACGCCTGAAAGGAAAAAGGGGCACACCCCAGTGCTTTTCATTTTCTGTGACAGGAGTGATGGGGCTGCAGCTCTGCCCTGTGGGGCCGTGGGCGTGCTGGGAGTGTGGGGCAGGGCAGAGGAGCACAGACACTCCTGTGTGTGGGTGTGCTGGGCTGGCTCTGAGGGCTCTGACTCGTGCCAGAGCCCCGGCTGTGCCCGCGCGTCACCGTGTGACTGTGCCCACCGTGTGACTGTGCCCACCGTGTGACTGTGC
>NW_016690381.1:388044-522977 GCF_001604755.1 Lepidothrix coronata | reverse complement strand
TCACTGTGGGTAAAGCTGGATCATAACGAGGTTACACAGCTCGGGGACTGCACCTAACTCATCTCCTGCCGTCCTTGGGCCAGGGGGAGATAAATGTGCAGCCGCCCTCGTCTCTCCCCACTAGGTTTTGTTTGCAGTTCAGATTTCTCCCCAAAGTATGATGTCATTCTGGTTTTTTGTATTCAGTGAAAAATATTATAATGGTACCATTTCCTTCCTTCAAGTAAAAAAAATTGTAGAGCAGATCCTCTATTCTTATGAAAAGCCTCTGAGTCCATTACTTTGCTGGGAATTGGATTTTTCTTTTATTCTTGAAAGGAGCTGCTCTCCTCACCTAAAAAAATATTATATTTTGGCTGAAAAAAAAAATTTTACCATGTTTTGTAATAGAATACATAAAGGACTCTGAATATTTTAATTTTTTATTATATACAGAAAATCTTAACTTTATATTTTGAAGTACTGGCACCGTATAAATTAAAACAAACAAACAGTAAAACCTCCAAGTTGTTTTTTTTCATAAACTTTTATTTTCTCTTACTCTTTCATCAGTTAACCTGTCTTGGCTTTTTATTCCCCCTGTCAATGCACGTGATAATAAAAGGGAATACAAATGTGCTGGAAAACTGTGTTGTCCAGCACTTCACAAACACACACACATCCCTCTTGGTTTGAAGACTGTATTTTGATTACTGATTTGCCAGTGCCAACATAAACAAGTCAAAAAAATCTTGGTACAAACTCTGTAGGTCAAAGAGAGTCTGTGACTTATTGACTTTGGCTCAAGCATTTGATGTACAGACACAAAAGAGATGGAGAGACGTGGCTGACCTGCAGAGATCCCATTTCCAGGAGCCATCCATGGGAGGTATCAGGAAGCTGTGGTGGACAGGGAGGTAAATAGAGTGGGTGTTACAGATTTAACATATGGCTGCGAGGGCACTGGAGTGAGGTCTTTAATTTCACATTGGGATTCTTCTCCTATTTGTTAGATAGAACAATATTAACCTTTTGAATTTATTTAGAAACTCATTAGTGCTTTTTTTCTATAGTCCATTCTTTTCCTGATTAGCTCTCCTCATTACAATTCAAATTTCTTTCTGCTACATTTACCACATTGTCCTGCTTTCTCTCATCTCTATTGTTGCTCAGCTTAATTTATGAAAGCAATGAAAAAGGAAGGGGGGATCGGGTGACACAGCAGCCTCCTGAGCCTTTGGTGCTCAGGGAGGGAGGGAGAAGAAGGGAGACACCCCTGAGTTTGCCTTTTCCCCCAGGAAAAGGGGTGGGAGGACGTGGCAGCAGTTTCTGTACGAGCGTGGGATGCCAGCATGGCTCAGAGTGGCAGCAGCAGGAGATAAAAGACCTTCTGGATCTGCCTTAGCCCGTGCCCAAAGCTGCCAGCCATGCACTGAGGTGCCAGGTGAAGGCAGCTGCCTTCACACATTCCCACAGTGACCCTCCCCTGCTGTGCTGCTGCAGCCTTGGCTTTCCTGCTTTCTCGTTTCAGCTGTTGCTCAATCCCACGGTTTTTAAGTGGAATTCACTCTGAAAGATCAGTGTCCTCATCATGTCCTGGAAACAGATGTGACTCATGGCCCTGACTCTTCTGGCATCCTCTTTGTGAGGTTCTTTTTAAAACACACATGTGCCTTTAGTAGCATTTCTTTTGTGTACTTTTCCTTGATATCAGGATGGAAGTCTGGGAGCTGCTGTAATTGCTCTTGACTTCACACATCTCCAGTGGAATATGACTTGATGCTTTGATAAGGTTTCTTTTAGTAAGAGCCTGTCCCTGTTTTGGGGGAACTGGAATGGGGAGATGCTAAGCTTCATTTATACAACTGCTGCCCTGATCTGCAAAAATATTTTTTGTTGGGAACATGGAACTTTTGCCTTTTTTTTTTTGTTTTATTTTATTTTAGTACAGTGCTTATTTCTCAGCAGTAATGCTGCTGTATCCCGTGTGCTCATGATTAAAGATGCACACACTTCTGACAAGAGATGATTAAATACAGCCAGATGATTTTAACCATCCCAGTCATTGTGATTCTCTGATTATTGGTGTGTTTGAACATCTCACAAATGTGAATGAATGTGTTTATGCAGCAGCTATCATAAAACAGGGAAGTGCCAGAGTATTTTATTTGAGGCACAGAGGGATTAACTCAGCAAAGGTTACAGAGAGAGGTTTTGGCAGGGCCACAAAAAGAATCTAAATTTTGGAGTTTCTACTCCAGTGCCTTAATCATAAAATCATCTTTTCTCTGAATTCTTTTCTGTCTGTGGTAATTATAGTTTTGGCTGGGTTTATGTCCTTTATAAAAACCTGTCTTTCACTCATCTTGTGAAACTGAAAGAAAAAAAAAAAGAAGAGGATAGAACAATCATAATTTTCCAAGTGTGTAATTCTGGACTCCAGCAGAGGCCTAAAACAAGTAAGGTAATTATTCCACTCAGTTCAGCACCATTTGGAGAATTAGGCTATTTCGTGAATTGTAGTTTTAGAATAAGACACACGAACTGGAAAAAGTTCAGCGAGCAACATGTAAAATAAAACAAATGCTTGCAAATATCAGCTGAAAGAAAAGGAGCTGGTTGCAAGCCTGGGCTGTGAAGGTGGTTGGAGTAAGATGGGAAAGGTCAGTGATGCTGAGGGAAGGTTAAAAAACAAACAAACAAACAAAAATAAAGATTTTCTTTAAGTTATGGGGAAAATGCCAGGGCATACTACATTAATTCCTGGTGCAAACTAAGGGAAAAAAGACTTTCCCCAGGGATGAATTTGGCCCAAGGTCAGTCAGGGGGAGCTGCCAAGGGGAGGTGGAGCCATCTAGTTAAATTCTAGACCTGCATTTGTTAGTGCTGGTTAATTAACTTGTTCCTGGCAATCAGCCACCAGGGCAGGAGGTGGACTTGATTTGCAAGTTCTGATTGCCAAGAAAGTCACCCATAATTGCCTGTGATCTCGCAGCTTTCTGATTTTCACCTTGGTCATGTGTTCCTCTGGTTTCGTGGGGATTTTTCGTTTGTTAGTTTTGGTGGTTTTTTTTTAATTCTCCCTCCACAGGTTCTTACCTTCCTGTAACACCATTTTCATACTTATTGCTACTGATGTGATTGAACCTTTGCCATGCTCTGATTTTGAGTGCAGTATCCAGAACATCAGCCATTCACATGGGTAAGAGGAGCAAAGTTCCCTGTTGGCTGCAGAGGGGATTTGGGATCATTACCTGTGGCTGAGGAGAGCACAATGTACTTTAATGGGGGCTGTAAGACACCCTTAAAGGATTTATTTCTAGTTCTAAGTAGCCTCTGGGTGCTAAGAGCCCCACAGGACAGGTTTCTACCTCCCTTCCTCAGGCAAACCTTCATCCAGTTGCAGTTCCAGTTCATATTCTGTAATATCTAAATGTGTCCCATTGTACAGTAACCAGCATTCCTGAGAGGCTGCTTGGTTGTCTGGGAATGACACAGGGGCTGCCAAACAGGACCAGTGTTGCTGAAGGGTCATAAAATTGCTCAGAAAATCCCCTTGCCCTTGGTGGGGTTTAAACTGCAGATGGGGCAGAGCAGCAGGAATAATGTAGGCTCGGAGTCCTCATATGGAAGGAACCAGCCAAGGGCTGAAATTATCTTCTGTTTAATGAGTGCATGTGAAAGAATGCAGGTTGGCTGCACAATACATGTGTAATGCAGAGCCAGAAGCTGAAGAACAGGAGGAAAGAAGGTTTGGGCTTGTTCCTTTGTGTTCCTGGAGGGAGGAAGGTGATGGAAGTCGTCACGCTGCAAGTTTCCAGTTGACCAACCTTGGACTGTTTCTTACTTTTAAATGGAAGAAATGAGGAAGAAGGGGAAGTGCTAGAGTCTTAATTGACTTTTTTACTATATCCTATGGCCAGAAGTGAAAGACAAGGCTGAGAAAGCACAAATGCCTCAGCAGATCCTTCTAGCAGCAGATTTACTGCTGGTAGGAAAGCAACTATATGAACAGGACCTTGGTTTATGGTCCAGCCTGTGGCACAGGCATGGGGAGGTCCTGGGGAGCTTAATACAGGGGGGACTTTCAGGGAGGGAGGTTGCTGGGTCCACAGTGAAGCTGTTGGGTTTGGGGCATTTTGGTGGGTGATGGTCTGCTGTCTAAAGAGAGAGTGGTACCAAATATGTGGGACAGGAGGGGTTGCACATGCACAAAGAGACTGAGGGGAGTGGGTTGTTGCTGAAGGGGAGGGGAATAAAAGCAAGAGAACTATATTAACATTTGATTTCTGGGAGTTGATGCAGCACGTAATAACTTCAATTTCAAAGGTTCTCATTTGTGCCTTATTAAGGCTCCAACCTATATTTAATGGTGGGAATATCACTTTTTGCTTCCTTAATTATCTGCCTGCAATTGATCTACATAACCTGCTAAACCTCCACTTGGATCTCTGAAGCACGTGAGGTTTCTCACTGTATCCTGAGAGACACAAAATTAGACTGGAAGCCTTTTCTTACAGCATGTGTGTTATTGTGGTGTTTTGCCTCCTTGTGATATAAGCAGAATAAGAGTGAAAAATGGTGTTTTCAAATATCTGTGCCATGTTTCTAGGGGTGTTCCCAGGATGTCAGGCAGGTTTCTGCTCAAACCTCTCCATTTCTTTTCCTTAAATGGGATGTTCTGGGTCCAGACCTAAGGCCACCTTGCTGCAGGGGCTCAGGAGCTGGAGCACCCTGGCAGCCCAGCTGAGCAGACAGCTTTCACAGTGACTCCCCGGGGGTTTGGACACTCTAGGAGTAGCCCCTGTGTCATTCCCAGACAACCAAGCAGCCTCTCAGGAATGCTGGTTACTGTACAACAGGGCACGTTCAGATATTACAGAATATGAACTGGAACTGCAACTGGATGAAGGTTTGCCTGAGGAAAGGATGTAGAAACCTGTCCTGTGGGGCTATTAGCACCCAGAAGCTACTTAGAACTAGAAATAAATCCTTTAAGGGTATCTTACCACCCACATTAAAGTACATTGTGCTCTCCTCAGCCACAGGTAATGATCCCAATTCCCCTCTGTTAGAACCATAGTTCTAACTCCAGGTTGGCAAGACTTTCCCACTGGTTAGTATCTTTTGAGCTCATAGGTTGTGTTAGGACAGTGCCTAGTCCTAACACAGCCCAGTTAGCCCAGCTATGTGTATAACGACCTCAAGGAGTTATGCTCCTGGTGAGCTTAATTCTCTGTGGATTTCACTTTAAACAGAAAAAAAAAGTATATATTTTACATTTTAAAAAGGTGCTTATCCAATCGAATGTTTTATGAAACAATTTTTCATAAATATTGGATTTGAGGAAATGCCTCTTCGGCAAATTTTCTTTGAATCTGTGGGTTACTCACATTTCACATTGTCTGGACTCGGTGCATTGTTTAGCTGCAATTTCTCCTTTCATTTTCCCATCTGTAATTGTGCTGTAGACCTTTTCCAGAATATTTCATTTCGGTGTGACTCATCCAGCTTCCTAAGACAAAGTGCAGCTTATTCAAACTATTCTAAATCTATTTATCCAGGCAAATATTTGGACATGTAAAACAGTAGTAAAGTGCTATGACGCCTATCAGGGCAGCAGAGCACACAAAATCTGTGCTATTGGAAGTCACTCCCTGGTGTGCTTTATCTGGAGGTATTCATTGGCAAAGAGCAGTGCAGGAATTTGATTCATACCCAGACCCAGGCAGTGAGTGAAAGCTTTGGGTGTGTTTGAGCTCCATTTTCTCAGCACCAAATTTAGTTTGCACAGGCTCAGTGCTTTATCAGAGATGCCTCAGCTCCAAGGGGCTCTGAGGTTTGGGGGCTGCGTGGAGATCTCTCCTCTGTGTCACTGGTTCAGTCTTTAAAAGCCAAGAGTTGTCATGAGCTGATGGCTGTGTAATGGATTCCTCAAAAGCAGCTGGTATCACTGTCAAATTTATCAGGTTCTCATGTTTTATCTGGGATAGATTGGGTATCTGAACCTCACCCTCGAGGATTTCCCAGGCAGCTGCTGCCTGGCTTTGCTCCTCGGCGTGACTGAAAAGCCCTTAGAGCGGGTGCTGGCACCGAGTGTGAGCCCTCCCTGCAGCAGGGCAGGCATCGTGCCAGCAGGGGAAACGTCTGGGGAGAAATGGTGAGGATTTCTGGACTGCTCAGAAAATCCACTTTAAGTTTTCTGCAAGTCCAGTTCGATGGGGTTTGGCAATTTCACGTTCTCATCATGGAAGAGACTTCAAGAGAGACTCCTCCTGTCCCCAGATTAAACTGCCCCCCCCCTTTTTTTTTTTTTGGTGGAATCTTGTTCTCTGAATTGTTTAGAGAGGCTACTAGAGCCCATGTGGGGTGATGGGAGGTATAAATTGCCATATATGTGGTTAGTAATTTGGCAACATTTCCCTGCAGCCAGGGCTACAGATGTGATAGACTGGTGTTTGTTCTCCTTTTTATTTTGGCTTGCTTTAAACTTTTGGCTGCCTGAATTAATGCATTTCCTATTGATTCTCTAATGAAGACAGAGGCCTGAATTCATATGTTGCTTTTTTTATTTGCATTTTTACTACAGTCAGTCTCATTTCCTCGTTGCTGAAGGCCATCAGTGAAGAGCTGGATGACTTGTCTGTGGTTCTGCTTTTTGTAGTTTTCCAAAGCTCTATACATAATAAATGAGGCACCCTTTTTTGCTTCTGCAATTAACTAATCCACAATGTAAAAGGAGCAGTAGAATTGATTGAATACGTCAAGTTTTAAGCCTTAAGAAAAAAAATGCAACAAAATAATGAAACACTTCCATGGCGGTGATTTTCAAAATTGTTGTCCTTGTTCTTACAGAGATTTAGCCATGAAATTAGGATGAATAACAGATTTTGCCACCATGTCCCCCTCCAGTCAATCCTGACCTGTGCTTGAAATGAACTTTTGATGTGACACCTTCATCTCTGCAGCAGACAGGGCTTCATCTTTCTGTTTGTCCCACCTACAGACAACTCTTCTCTGCTTTCTTTAGGGTGAGTAGTCCAGCAGCAAACCAGCAGACAAGTTGCCTGGCATGGATAGCTTGGCTGTAGCAGTTCCATGGCCTGTGATTTTTTCCTTTATGGAGGCATCTCAGTCTTGTTGCTTTACCTTCCTTCCCTGAACAAGGAAGACTGAAGCAAAGGAAGGCTGAAGGACGTTTCTCAGCAATGTCTCTGAAGTTGCTGACTGGCACTGAGTCATGATAGTCACTCAAATCCACATTAAGCTGCATTTCAACAAGAAAGCATTTGAGCTCAGTCTGACCTATTTTCTGAAATAAGAATTTGAAAGTCCTCTCTTGCATAATGGGCTGTGTTGGCACAGCATCATGAAAGCAAAGTTGGATCCTGTGTTCCCTCTGTACCAGCAAAGTACTCCTCGGTCAAACTACTTCTGCTAAACTAAAACCCATTTTCTTTAAAATATGTTTGTCATTTATATGGTTAAAATAGTTTCCTTCCCTGTGATATTGTACCTATGAACTTCCCTTTTTTTTGTACAGAGAGCCACGGGCCATTTATCGTGCACTTCTTGCTCTCAGGTAATTCTGTTGTGGCTGACACGAATTCCTTTTGCAGTTCTGCTTTGCACAGTTCTGCTAGGGAGGCACTCTGCTCACACCCTCCAGCGTGCAGAACTCCTTGAAACCAACCCTTGCAGGAGGGAAAGCCTGGATGGGAAGAACGATGTTCACACCAGAATGATGTTGCACATTCCTTTTTTCACAGGAGCCCTTCAGTGGATGCTGCCTCTCACCTCAGCTCCTCCAAGGGGGAAGTTCCCCTCCAGGATTAGGTGCTGGAGGCAGGTCCTTTAGCGCTCCTGCACACTGGGCAGGCTGAATGGATGGGACAGGGGATTTTATATTTCTGTAAAAGGAGCTTATTTAAGTTCATATTGGCAAAATACACAATAGTAACTGCACTACCTGCAGTTATTTCTCTGCAACATCCCTCCACCAAGTGCTGGAATTTCCTCCAAACAGAAGAAGAGCGTTGGCAGTTCCAGCTCTGTGTAATTGTTTCCCAGCATCCAAGTACACCTACAAAACATTGCCTGCAGCACAACACTGGAGATGATTAAAAGAATGTTTTTTTTTTTTGCAAGGATAAAAGATTTTATAGCTCTTTGGTAAATGTAAAAATATTAATTGAATGAAGTATTAATTGTCAGTAGAAGAACAAATGTAGCTTAAGAAGTATGTAAAGATGTTGGAATTTACAAATGAGCTGGTAATGTAGGAAGTATAAAACACTAAAAATACTTAATTAAAACATACACATTTGAAGAGGAAAAGAATCAGTAATTTCAAGTAGTCTTCATTTTAATAGATATTTCCTGAACTTCACTGAGCCTGATTGTTTCATGTTGCAAATAATTCGTGTTCACCCTATTTTTTTATTTATTAAGCAATGCCATTTTTGCTGCTTGTTTGCCTCTCTCAGAACCTTCTTTCTAATATCAAGTGAAGAGCAGCTTCCACGGAAAGTGTGTATAGAATTTGGGGATCATTTCACACCTCTGAATGTGATGGACGTTACAGTAAGGACTAAACACATTCTGGTGATCAAACCCAAAGTAGGAAACAACTACTCAGGGAAAGTGAAGGTGAGTTTTGCTTGGTTGTGACAATGAAAACTGGCCAATTACTTCAGCATTTAACAGCTCGGGAGGTTAGGACAAAAGTCACAGTAATTTTTTCCTCTGGACTGCCCTGGGTTAATCCCTTGGTGCACTGTGGCAGGTCTTCAGAGCCTTGACACTGCCCTGGCCCTGCTGGCCCTGCAGATGTAACACAGAGGGAGAGCTGCCCTCTCTAATCTCTGATGAGGAAAGCATTTATTTTTACTGGTAAGAGCGAGCTCTCTCTTAAACTGTCACAGCCTGGGTCAGGAAAGCTTTAGGTCCCGTTTCCTTGGGAGCTGCTTTGCCCCTCCTCTGGGGATTAGCTAGGCATTAGTCATGGCTTTGCTGGGACCTCTCTTTGCCCTTTCCAAATAAATGGCTTTGGAAGAGGAGGGCAGGGCTGTGAGTCTTGGAAGGGATGAGGCACCTTCTGGCCAAGCTCTGCTTGGGCTGGCTGATTTACAGAGCTGGGAGGAAGCTCTGGGGAGCCCATCTCCCACGGCTGAGCAGGAGGGCAGCTGATCTCATTTTGCCCTGGGACTGCTGGGTGATAGTGGGGCTGAGGCTTGGTCCCTGTGGAGGCTGTGTCAGAGGGGAGAACAGGCACAGCCTCATGTGCAGGGCAGAGAGACATTGTTCCCTCCATGCCATCTCATCAACTTGTTAGGAAGTATTCATTAAAAACCATCATGTTTGTTTTTATGCTCCTCTCCTCATTCTGAAACAAATGCCAGAAATCCTCCCTAGCCAGGAGAGGAAAAGGCCCTATTCCTTATCTTACAGCCAGTGGAGAAGGTCCGAGGGCTGTGGTCACCATCATCAGATGTGAACATCAGAGCAGCGCTGCTGGCAGGATGGGGGACCTTACCTGATCTCTTCCCATGGTGATGTCACTGCAGAAGGCCTGATGGACAGTGTGAGCAAAATCCTGCATGGTGAATTTTTCTGTACTTGTCAGCATGTTTTACTAATGAAAGAAGAACTTATATAAGATATGGAAACCAGTGGGAGTGTTTTGACACTGACTTAGAAAGACCAGGATTTCACCCCATGGTTCTTCAGTTACTTTTCTGAGTTTTTGCTGGGTTTTTTTCCCTGTTTTCACTGTCTTCTCCATGCACTTTTTTCATTTTGAACAGGAAATATTTGCTGCTGTCAGGCCCAGGGCAGCCAGGGACTCCTCCAAGGTACTCTGCCCATCAGAATGGTTTATTTCAGAGATGGGAAGTGCTGAGATACTTGGATAATGGAATCTCAAGGTATTTGTTCCCCTCTCTTTACCAGCATGTGCTGGGTTCCTGAGTTAGTCACGTGGAGCTGATGGATGTTTGGCTTTAATTCCTGTGCACATCTGTTTTTGAAAACTGCACTGGAACAGCCTCTACAATGGCAATGCCGTGTTTTGTTCTCAGAATAATTGAGGTTCTGGTGCCATTGCTCAGACCCAGGGCTGGGCTGACCTCTGCTTAGGGAGTGGGGATGAGGCTTCCACTGCCAGTCCATCTCCCATTTGGCCCTACACCTCTGGAAAAGGGGAGGGAGCATATTGAAAAGGAACAACACAATAACATCTTCCCAGTGACCTGCCATTACCCTCTGTGTCTTTGGTAGCTTAAAGCAATGTTGCACATGAACAAAGATCAGCAAATACTTTTCCAAAGGCAGTCAGAAACTGTTGTTCTTTATCAGCTCAGATCTTTGCTGCCTGGGGCTATCTGAATCATTCTTGCTAAAGTCTAAGGGTGATTTCCTTTCTCTCGCTATGAAAAGTTTACACTTAAAAGGCTCATGCATGAAGGACCAAAAGACATTTAGTTTGGCTGCAGAGTAAAATAGTTTAGTGTTTTCATTGCTTCATTACTTTGTGCTGGTTGTTACAAACCAGCTTCCTCACAGCTACTGCTGCTGCTGAAATCTGTGCTGGGTCCCTGCACATGACACGTGCTGCAAAGTGTTCAGTTTGCACCAATTGTTGCCTGTGCTGGAACAGCCAACATGCAAAAAAAAATATCTCTCTTCTCCAATTCACGTCTAAATTTGTGTTATGTGGGTGTTTGTCTGTATTTTCCTATTCTAGTGTCTCTGAAGACATCTGACAGGGCAAGAGGAAGCAGCAGGGATGCAAGAAGGAGAGGTGAGGGAGGCCGTGAGGAGGGATGAGATGCTTGGGGAGCATGGTCAGAGGCACAGCAAAGTAAACCTCAGAGAGGAAAGGGATGGAGAAATGGGTCCCTTTTTCTGACCCAGGCAAGGTGCATTCCTGGCATCCTGGTGCACTGGTTCTGTATGTCCCAGTCCTCCCTCCTCTGGTTATTCTGAATGTGTGTTGCCAGTGAGGGTTAAGTGTCACATTAACACAAGATTTGTAGAGAGAGATAAAACCTTTTATTAGACAGAGACATGGTCAAGGAAAAAAAAAAAAGGCATTTTATTGGGGTGTATAAGCCTGTCCTTGCTGTAAGCATCAGGCTCCAGGACATGGTTATCCTTCACATGGCAGCTCTGGGAGATTGACAGGTAACAACAGCAGCCAGGTTGGTAAAACTTTCTGCAGCTTTAGTGTCCATAGCATCTTGCTTGCTTTCCTTGAAAATGCTTTTCCTTAACTCTTCTTTTTCATTTCAGCCTTAAAATTGGTTGGAAAATTAGATTTTATTGATGGGAGAATTGCACGTAAGCCTTTGCTTTCAGAATTGCACATAAGCCTTTTCCTTCACCTGTGTTTTCAATGGAAATAAGTCTACTGCAACCACACTTCTTTTTCTGGTGGTTTGGGTCTTTTTGAATTGGTTATTCAGTGCAAACTGAAAAATAATAATAATTTCATTAAAGCTGAGGGTGTCCCTGAATATGTGCTTTTGTAGAAAATACCACTTTTCTTGGGGGGAGAAAAACATTTCACTGGAAAACTTCCAGCCTGTCTCGATTTGATTTTTGCTCTTTCTACATTTTGGCTCTGGTTCTCCATCAAATCATTTGGCTTTGTGTGTGCCCCCTTCCTCCCCATCTGCTGCACTCTAATGGGAAATAAATCTCCAAGCTCTTTTCTATTCCTTGCCATCCCATAGTCTTCTGCTCTCCCTGAGTCACTGAGATCATACATCTCCATTTATAAAACACTAAAAGTATCATTTATATTTTTTTTTCCCAGAATCCCTCTTGACCAGTGTCAGACACAGAAACACTGAGAAAATAAACCTCAAGGATAAAAAATATCCTTGTGGCTCTGTCTGCTGTAAGGATAAGATCCTTTTTCAATGAAGATGGATGCTCTGGCTTCCCTCCCTGCTCCAACCACTTTTTTGTCTCCCTCCCAAGCCAGTCTTGGGAGTGTTGGATGGGAGAGATGTTGTCTCTTGTGTGAGCAGTGCTGTGCTTTCCAGTCCAAACTTCTCCCTAGCAATTGGATCTGGGTAACTTGAGTTCCACACTCCAGGATATGCCTTGGACCGTGGCTTTCTTCTGCCCTGTTTTGTGTCAGCCTGGCAGGGACCCCTGAGTCAGGCTGGTGCTCTCCAGCAACCAGCAGGGTCAACATCATCCTGGATTCAGCAACATCCAGACATCCTGTTACCTACTGGGACCAGTGTGATCTGCTTAAGCCACCAGTTGATGTGCTCTGAGTTGCTGGAAAGCTTGGGTTCCTGATTGTTGAGGTGCTGAAGGTGCCCATACCTGAGCTAAGTGTTTAATGTAGGTTAGACCTTGGGCTGTGATGTCCTTCCTCTTCCCTGTGAGTGTGTCTCCTGTTGGCACATTCCATGGAAGCCATGTCAGCTTGTGATGGGGCATGCCAGGGTCACAGGGAACAGCTCTCCTGTGAGGAGAGGCTGAGAGAATTTGGATTGTTCAGCCTGGAGAAGAGAAGGCTCTGAGGTGACCTTTGGTACCTGAAGGAGCTCCAAGAGAGCTGGAGAGGGACTTTTGTCAATGGCATGGAGTGACAGACAAGGGGGAAAGGCTTCAAACTGACAGAAAGCAGGGTTAGGTTGGATATTGGGAAGAAATTCTTCCCTGTGTGGGTGGTGAGGCCCTGGCACAGGTTGCCCAGAGAAGCTGTGGCTGCCCCTGGATCCCTGGAAGTGTCCAAGGCCATGTTGGATGGGGCTTGGAGCAATTCGGTCTAGTGGAAGGTGTCCCTGCCCGTGGCACGGGGTGGAACTGGAAGATCTTTAAGGCCCCTTCCAACCCAAACCATTCTATGAACCAGACCCAGTTTCAGTGTCCAGCACAGCCTGGGGGAGTCAGGGAGCTGTCAGCATCCAAAGGCTGCTGAGAGATCCTTCCTCTAAGGAAAGGCACCACAACTTTCAGAGCTACCATTTGGCAGCACCCACTCTCCTGGCATTCCAGTGGATCTGGTTCATTTTCACCTGTCCCAAGCACATCCAGCTGCTACCAGAGGCACTGAGCTGCACTGAAGTGCAAAGGCAAAGGGAAGAAAGCATTCCATTCCTATCAGGTAGGTGAAAATTTGGGTTTCCTCCTGCTCTCTCCTGCCTCCTGGAGAACAGACTGTATGTAGAAGGTGACCTTTTGTCTCCTTCCTCCCCACCCCAGCCGAGGGCGATTAGGCTGACACATCTGATGACAGATAGATACCAGCATGAGCAAATTGTGCTTGAACTTGCTCCAGAGAAAATTGTTCCAGGGCAGGCACAGGCTGGGGCTGCATTAGGGAGAGCACAGATCACAGGCAAATGTTTGTGTCATTTGCAAACACCACTGCGAGGGGACGTGGATGAACAGATGAGCATTTTGAACTCTAAATGCTACAGGAGAGAACATGAAATAGTGCTCTGTGTTTGACTTTTGAAGGCTACTCTTTGGGGGAAGTCTGGATGAAATCAGATCAATCCCTACCACCTGGATTTTTTTTTTCCTTTCATCTTCTGTTTTACATTTTTAAATCTTTGTTTCTAAAGTTGACTTCTTGCTTGTTTGGTTTTGATGGGTTTTTTATTTGTCCCACAAGAAATTTCTGAATTCTTGATATTCACCAAAATTTTAGTTAATGCATATGCTGAATCTTCATAGTATGAGTGGAAATTAGGAAGGATAGATATGGAAGAATTTTAAAGGTGTAGAAACTGTTTGTGAAAATAAAACTCTGATCACAAGTCCCACATGCAAAAAAAAAAAAAAATTAAATGCAAGAACTTTGAAAGCATATCCTTGCCTGTCCAAATAGCATTTCCAGGCTAACCTGCAGGAAAGCCCCAGTAACTCATTAACTCACCAGAATTTAATGAAGAACTGTGTGTTCTGGTCACATCCATCATTCTGCTACTCTGGTCTGAACAAATTCAGTGTCTTGTGAGGATGCACAAACCTGAACCCTGCAGAGTCTGCTCTCAGGGCAGTGGAAATTTCCTTCCTGGCATCTTATTTGAAGACATAAAGAATATTTTGGAATTAAATGAGTACCATACTGACGGTCTCCCAGTCATGCCAACACCGTGCCTCTCCATCCTTTGACCTCAGAAAGGCAACCACAGTCCAGATGACAGCTCTGTCCCCGAGGCTGCAGACAGAACACTGGAAATACCTGACTTCTCCACGATAAGTTTGGCAAACCAGGTAATTGCATGCCAGTCCCGCAGGTTTCATTAGTCTGTCTGTGTCCATGGCAGGCTGATCCTGCCTCTCTCCTCAGCAGTGGCTGCACTCCAGCACCATCCATCTCTCGCTGTCCCCTTGGCTGCAGAGCCCAGGGTTTTAATAGACGTGGCCTCAACAGGTTCAACAGGTGCCTGGTGGAAGGAGCAAAGCTGCATCTCTGAGCATCCTGGACAGCTCTGAACATCCTGGAGGATGGATGGGCATTTGGCAGCCTCAGAAATTATTGTCTTTCAGAGGATGGAGGGGTCTTGTGTTGCCACAAGGAGAGAGACAGATCATTAATGTGGTACGTGCTTGATCCCAAAATATTCCTCGTGCCTTAAAATAAGATGCCTGGAAGGAAGTTCCCTTCCTGCAGCCCCCCCCGGTGTCGCTGCAGCAGCTCCAGCTGCTCACAGCACCCTCAGCCAGGTCACCCCAGGGTGGTGTGGGCTCACCCCCATCCCCTTGGGTGGGTGGGAGGCAGGATTTCAGTGCCTGTGGCAGCCTGGCCCTGGGGAGGGGAGCTCTGACGGTGATGTGGGAGGACTTGTTTTATTTGCAACAGCCCAGGATTGCCATTGTTGAGATGGTCCCAGCCACTGCTTGTTCCCAGTGCCCAGAGAGCAGCCTGGAGCCTGTGCCAGCAGCCTGGGCAGCTGTGTTGGAGACAGCAAAATGCCCAGAAATGTATGTTATGGCTGGGAAGGTTTGTGTGTAGGCCTTGTCCCACTGATGGGCTGTTATGGGAAATAACACCTTGATGTTGAAAGCCTTAAACGCTCCTCAGGCATTTTGACAGTGCTGCATGGCTTCTCCTTAGGCTGCTGAAGCAACATTTGCTTTCAGCTCATAAACCCCAATTTATTTGGTATTGGTTTGTTTTCTTTGGGCATTGATGCTGTTGTGGAAAAACAACCCATCCTCCTGGAGTGCCTTAGTGGGCTGCAGGAAAGTCTCCTGTTGTTTCATGGTGTCTTCAAGGTCTTTCCTGGATGCATCCTACCTCTGGAACCAGGTTCTTGCCTGGTGTTTGTGCATTCAGTGTCCTGGGGGGTCTGGGCTGGGGCAGAGGAAGGGTTTCAAATGGCTTATGAGTTCTATGGCAGCTGCAAACAGCTTATGGAAGATGGTGGTGAGACAATATCCTGTAGTTTAGTTCACTTCTGCCTTCTCAAACTCCAGCTTACATTTAAAACCAATCTAACAGCTCATCCAAACAAGTATCCAGCCTCTTGCCTTTGTTCCTTCCACCCCTTCTTGTTCATCTCATTTCATCCTCCCTCACCTGTTTTCTCTGCACCTGGCTCTGAGCTGCTCCAGGCCATGATGAGCCACCACACATTCCTGTCAGCAATTTCAAAGGATTTTTTGGATGCCAGTGCTTTTGGGGTGCTTTTCTCCAAAAATACCTTTGCTCCAGTAGGAGTCCTGTGAGTTGGGAGGCACTGGTGACATTTTCAAAAGGACCTGTGTAGTGTAGGAGCTCAATGAACAGCAGTAAAGAGATGTGCCTTGATCCCTTATATGGTATTTAAAATCACTGCCTGCTGTCTTGATGCAATCCAGGCAGATGATTAAACATCTATATATGAGGATTTGCATTTATCTTCTGCAGTCCAAAGCAGAAAATGATCTGTTTGTGGAGACAGTGAGGTTGCTGTGTTTGTGGTTGCTGAATGAGTTTTCTGTTGGATTGGAAATGTAGTTTGGTGAGAAGTACTCAGGGAATAGAGATTTGGGGTGGAGTAAAAGTGTGGTTTTCCATCTGTTTGATCAGAAGATCAACATGAGTGTTTTCAGGAAATAACTTTCCTTCCCAGAAGAAGCAAAACTTTGAAGCAGATTCTAAAAGCCATGGTTTCTTTCCAGAACTGCCGCGGACCAAGCTGTAGACCAGGGGTTGTGTGAATGTGAAGCTTCTCTAGAATTGCTGTATGACTGACTAAACTAGCTAAAACCCTCTCCCTGGAGGCAATGACACTCCACTGATGAACCACAGCACTGAAGGTTGTGAGCCAGGGAGAGGGTTGCTGGGATGTCTGAACAGGTGGAGCAGAGGACGGTTAGAAACCATCCAGTTATGGGAAATCTGAGTCATGAAATCCATTGGATAAATTTAAATACATTATTCTAGCTTGGAGGAGGAGACCATCTGGGTAAGTAGAAGGATGTGTGTCTTGCTGAGGGGAGAGTTATTTCAAATGACAAAAGAACTGTCCTGAGCCTGAAAGATCTGCCAGACCCAAGATAAAAAAAACAGCTTAGAATGACACTGATTCAATGTTTGCATATCAAGAATCCAGCTAAGGGGTATAATGTTAAAGTATTTTTAAAAGACTTCTGCTGGTATTCACCAGCTGTATAAAGCAGGAAGTCCAGGAACTTTCATCAGAACTTCATATTATAATATCCCTTTTAGAGATTTTTAAAGAAATCTTGTATTTGAACTCCAAATTCCACGATGGCCCTGCTTTAAACAAAAAGCTGGGAATGAAACAGGAGGATCTCCCTTCAGCCATATTGCAGTGGGCTCAGACAGGCTGGTGAGACAACCTGGCTTTTAACTTGGTTTTGAGAGCTAAGGCTCTGGTTTGCCACTTGGCTCATCCCTGAGGGTCAGGGTGAGTGGCTGGGTAGCCAGGTGGCCTCCTGGTGAATGTCCCCCATCTGTGTTTGCCCAGGACCTGCTGCCACAGGACACAGAGCACACACAGCCTGGTGTTCTGGCTCTGCCTCCTGGCACTCACACTGGCTTCCAGCAGCAGGTACCCTGTGTGCTGCACTGTGCTCAGGGAGACTCCAATCCAGCTCTATCCATTTTCACAAAGAGCAGGTCCTCATGGCAGAATGAGACACATCTGGAAAATGGGAGAGGCAGAAGGAGAGAGATGTGCTGGTTGACCCACGTAAGGATGGAAAGTAGGCTGAGTAGCTCATGATTTGCCCGACACTGAGCTGTGGTTGAGGCTGAGGAAATGTGAAGGAAACAAGCTGAAAACAATGGCTCAATCCCTCTGGTCATGCTGATGGACTGATCATCTCCTGTCATCCTGTCAGGAATGACCTGCAGAGCTTGCTGGCACCACCACTTCTGGAAATCCTGGGACAACAGCAGCCCCCAGAGATCTGCCCCTGTGCCAAGCATGGAGCAGAGACTGCCAAGGTCTGCAGGGGGGATCCAGGTCTGGTGCCATGGCAGAACAGGACTTGCAAAAAACAACCATGCAGGTACTGCTGCAAAGGCCCCTGGGGCTTCCTCTCCACCCTTGCTTTAGGCAGCCATGATAATTCTGAGTTTTATTATATTTTTTACAAGCATAGATCTCAAAACCCTATGGTACAGACTCATCATTACCATCTTACAGATGGGGTTGCTGAAGCATAAAGAAGGGAAATGACTTCCCTGGAACCATTAACTGGGCAAATGACAGGGCTAAAAATAGAGACCAACCTTTCATACAACACAACTGCCATTCCCATCTCAGAGAAGAGATGCCAAGGAAGTTGGTTAAAGCAGTAACAACTATTTAACCCATGCAGAACCTCGATGCTCTTGGTAAGATGTTTTCATGAGATGCTCCACCAAAAACACTCCAACGAGCCAACACTTTTTTGGAGAAAAAATGGTTGACAGAAAGGACAGCAAGCCACATATGGCTGTAGTGCATGTCAGTCACACAAACCCTAATGTGTTCAGAAGTTCCAAATGCCTTTTAAAGCTAATGGTCTGTGCACTAATAGCTCCTGGCCCTGGCATCCAGGCTGGCAGCTGGTGCCCCTAATTGGTAGCCCCGAGGACGAGCACGTGGGCAGGCAACTGGATTTCAGGAGCAGCAAATGGATTGGGATCCCTGCCTTGCTAATTCCATCCTTCAGCATGGTCTTTAATCAAGATGAAAAGTCAAAAGACCGCGAGGGGGTAACGAACAGCAGCTCTGCCCGGTTACCGGCGTCCAGCTCACTCAGACCTGACAGGCATTGCCAGGAACAGCCAGGACAGCAACAGCTCATCAAACTGCCTGAGCTGCAGCTGTTCTTCTTCCCTGTGGTGCCTGCTGGACAAAGCTGGAAATAGCATCAGAGCATGACACGCCCGTCTCCGGCCTTTTTGGGGATGCAGCGTCAATTATTTGAGGGGTGGATGTCAAGTCGTATAAAAGCTTCCAAACACCTCCAGCTAAGCCCAGCAGAAGCAAACAGCCTGTCTGACATGGGCTTGTAACACCTACTAGTGATGGCATTAGCACCCCTCCTCCTTTTCTCCATCCTGGTCTCTGCCTGGTGGAGTGTGGAGGAGAATCACCCTGTAAGGCAGGGCCAGGGCAGAGAGAGCAAGAGCACTGAAATGGCTGAGGAAGGTTGTCAGGGAGCTGAAGCCGTTCAAGGAGGTGTCATGTATTGGTGAAGGCAGTGTGGAGTGATCCAGCCTGCAGCCAGAGGATGGCTTGAAAGCTGGTGTGTTGCCTCAGCTTAACAGAGCAATGGGTACCACCTGTTTCTGTGACAAGGCATCCTCTGGTGTCTGTTTTTAACACAACAGTTAAAGTTTCAATGTTCCCTGAGAAGACTAACACAATTAAAGTTAACCCATTCCAACACCCTTCGCCTCTGTCCCCTCAAGAGCTGGGCTGGCTCAGACATGGGAGTTGCAAAGTTCCTGCAGCTGCTGAGAATCTCCTGCTGATGCTCTGCACCTATCTAGCACCAGCTCCAGTCTCCTGGATGAATTGGGATAATTTCAGATTGCAATCTTTTGGGGAGACTCCTCCTGCCTTGCTGACTGAGGTTCTGCATTCCCCAGTTCCTGTCAGATCTCAGAACTCCTGTTATCTTCCCAGTAGCTTCTACTTATTTGTTCCAGATTGTACAGTGTAGACTGGAATGTCACAGTGAGATGCAGAAAGAGATCAGCAGCTCTAAGCATACTCATCATTAACCTTCCCACCATTCTCCAGAAATATCCTTCCCCACTCGGCTTGTGACTGAGTCTGAACCTTGCTCCAGATGGCAGTGGGCTGAGGAGAGGAAATTTTCCTGCAGTCAGAGCTCAGAGATACACAAAAGAGGGAAATTGTGAAATTGCAATGACAGGGTTGTTTGGGTAGCTTGTGATGTTCTGGCTTTAGAGAAATCCATGCCTAATGTGCCTGCATGGCAAGGTAAACTAAAGACCATATAATTCTATTTAAGCTTAACACAACGGGAAGAAACCCATGTCTCCCTGACTCCTGGCTGTCTGCAGGCATTACAGCTGGTTTCTACATGTGCTGCTCAGTCACTCCATGTTAAAGAGCTTAGGATAAAGAATTTCTGGGATTTGGTTACTACAGGGCTTAAAGGCCTGGCTCTGCCAGACTCACTTTCTTTGGATGACCAGGCACAGTGTGATCATTCAGGATTCATGGAGGGGAGTGTCTCCATGGTCCTTGCACCACCCCATCCTTTCTCCCTGCTCCCCTGCTGCTGTAAAGATGAATTTTCCTGCTTCTTTTTTGCTGGTTGTCACAAAGCTGAGCCTGAGATGAGGGAGGAAACCCCTCCCAGAAGCCAGGCTGGAGCTGTGAACGGAGTTTGTTTCATGCAGTGACAGGATAAGAACCTGGGATTTGGAGAGCTGGAGTGAACTGCTTGTTAGGCAAGACAGGCACAAGGGGCTGGTGCCTTACAGAGCTGGAGGCTCAACAAGGACTAAGGAAGCAGTTCCCAACACTGTGAGATGTGGTGCTGCATTTCTCTATCATGATCTGGGTGTCCCATAGGAGAGGCTGAATTCCTTGGAGCTGGTGGACACCAGGCACACCTTGAACTCTCTCCAACCTCTACTTCTCCTCTCTTCATTTCTCCTGTTACTTCTCATCCACTGCATTTGTCACTGCATTTTGTCTCCCCACCTTCCTGCTTTTTCTCCTGATCTTTGCAGTCCTGTTTCCAAGCCTGGAACATTCAGGAATATTTGAGCTCAGCAAATATTTTCTCTTTTGTTCTGTGTGGGACTTCTTAAAAGGTTAGCTGTGTTTTAATGCAGCATCATGAGTAGCAGTGTGTTAAAGTTAGAGCATCGCATATTAAACATGCAAACAGATACTTTTCACAAAAGCTGCCTCATCTTTCGCTGTATATTAATAATGCAGGGAGTTCTAGATCATCTGTCCCTGTCAGTGCTGCTGCATTTTGATACACTCACAAGGACTGGCTGTTAGAGAGCAAAATACACGAGGATGTTCCCTGACCTTTTCTCTCCTCTGCACCTGTAAATTACAGAGATCCTGTACAGGCAACCCAGACTGCATCCTGACAGCAATATTTTGGTAATGTCCACGTGGGGAGTCTGGATATAACCTAGTATGGAGTGAATGCTATTCTGAAAGGTTATGTTAGTGCAGACCTCGGTGATCCCCTGAATTACTTATAGGATCCTCTTCTGTGCCAAACAGTGAAACCTAATTCCCATTCACACTTCTGATCTCTGTCTCACATCCCTGCAGGCATCCAGCACTGGACACAGTCCTACCTGGAAAACTGTAGGACAGTAGAAAGGAGGCAGCAGCGAACTGGGGAGTTTATTTAGTCCCTGAGGTTGCAGTGGGCTTCCACAGGACGATGTAGATTTTGGAAGCCTGGCTCTGTGAAGTGGTGTATGTCTCCCATAACAACACTTTTTGTTGAAAAGGTAGGAAGGAGCTGCACTTCTGAGCTCCAAAAGTGGGCAGAGGCTGCACAGATGGGGTGGGTTGGCAGCCTACAGCTCCCAGCTACTGCTGAGACCCCCCCAGGGAGGGTGTCTGTCCTGTCTCTACAGGAGTGACTCAGGCCCTAAGAACTTGGGCACTCTCCCTATGCCCTGCAATGTGTTTTCCTTCATGAAATTCAGCTCTCCTCATTTGGGTACCTGCAGGTGGCAGGACTGAAGTGGATGTGGCACCCCTTTTCACCATCATCCACGCTAACAGGGCTGGCCTTGGTCACTGTTTGCAGGCTAACAGTGTGGAAAGGTGGGGTCCCAGGGTCTCCCCTCCTGCTGGCAGGCACAGCTACCACCTGCCTGTGTGGGCAAACACTGGCAGCTGCCGTTGAAATGCTCAGCTTCCCTTGCTCCAAAAGCCCCAGTGTTATTCCAAATGCCACAGTGACAAACACTCCTCCTTTGGCCTCTGTTATATTCCCGGAGTCCACGGTGGCAGCAGGAGCTCAGCTCAGGGAGGGGTTTTCCCTCGTTCCCAGCTGGAGCTGTGCCCAGCCTGTGTGGGGTGAGCAGGAGGAGAGCCGTGTCCCCAGGGGGCAGCTCATGGGAGAGGTGACATTGCTGGAGAAATGCCCAGCACCCATGGGCAGAGTCACAGCCAGGGCACCAGGAGCCAGACCCCCAGCAACAGCCTGGGTGGGGCGAGGGGTGACTTTCTGCAGGGAAACACTCTCTGGAACAACCAGGACAAGGACTGAGTCTCCCAGAGCCCTCCCAGGCACTGGCACATTGTAGCCCCCAGACTGATGTAATTAATGAGACATCCTGCTTTATGTAATAACGTGTTTTGTGTGAGTCACCCTAATGAACAAAAACAATACGATGTGCCGCCTAATGGGACTCCTGGTCTTTATGTCCCAGTGCTTGCTATGAATTATTTAAGACATCTGGAGGGATTTGTGAGTAATGAAATCTCTGCTGATTCTGTCTCACCTCAGATGGCCTCAAAGGTCTGGTTCAGCAGCTTTGGTTCTGTTTCAGACTCGCCCTTCACCTGCACGATGTGCAGCTTGAAAAGTTCCCCACGTTCTTGTCCTCTACTTTCACTTAGCTCTTGGCTGTGTTTCCCTTGCCCTTCCTCAGCTTAAAAAATAAGATATGCCTTTCCATGTCCCATGTCTGCCTTGGGTGAGCTAAATCTAGGTCTGTCGAAAGGAAGGGGATCTCATCCAGGGCAGTGTGTGCAAGGTGTGCTTAAACACTGTCTAATATTCAACCTCTTGGGTCTCACGACCCCTCTTCCTTGCAGGTGAGATCCTCAGAGCCAGAGAACCACAGCAGTCAGAGCTCTGAGTGCCCTTTGCTTTGATCTTGGCCAAACTTCAGACAGCCAAAGGTACCTGGAGATCCTTTGAAAACATGGATATAAAGTCTGTCATGGATAAGCCAATATGTGTCAGCCAAACCCATCAGCAGGCTCAAGGTAGGAAAAGTGGATGGGATGTACCAGCTACTAAACAGATTACATGATCTGTTGTAAATCAGAGGTTTGGTGGGTCTATGGTTGGTGCTTCTGTTGCAATAAAAATGTTTGTTGAAGGAAAAAAAAAAAGATGAAGAGAGGAGGAAGTACAGGACTTAGTGGTTTTGGTGTTCAAAGGAATGAGCAGATAAAGCATCTTCATGAAGGAGGAGGCTGGCAACCACGTTAATGGTAGAGGTTTTTGTTTAATTTTTGTTTTGTTTGGGGTTTTATTATTACAAAAAAAACCCAACAAACCAACAAAATGAACAAACAAACAAAAAAACCAAAACGAAATTCCCATTCACTTATTCACTTTTTCACCCTTCGCATGGAGGTTGCATTGCACTCCTAGAATTTGAGGCTGTGTAAACACATTCTGCAGCCTTGGAACGAAGAGCCTGAAGAGAACGTTGGGAAGATTAAAGATTGCTTCCAGAGGATGGATGTGAGCAGACAGCTGGGATTTCCCAGGGCTGGGAGCTGGTGCAGAGCCTCAGCACTTTGTAGCAGCTCTGGATCTGCCGCTGCCAATGGCCAAAGGGAACAAACCCAAACATCTGCCACCCATGGCTTCTGACCAGAGAGGGGCAATCCTCCTCACTCCAGAGATGAGAGGCTGATGCAAAGCACTTTGTGCCCTGCTTTTGCTGACATGAGAAGGGCACAGATGTGAGGGAAGTGTTTCTCTTTTTAGGAGCCTGCCCAAGTTTACAAGCCCACAACAGAGCAATGGAGAGGGAACGAGTCTCCTTTGAAGGAAGTCAGTTTAGAGGTTTTTGTGGAAGCCAAAGTGAGAGTGGGTGTTGCAGTGGTGCCATGAGTGGGGTGCTGACACAAACTGCAGTGCCACTGGACACAAATGCCCTGAGCTCTTGGCCCTTTCTCTCATTGGGTGCACGTTGCCTAATCCTAAAATATCTAACCTGTCATGCTCAGAAAAAGCAGTTTGGGGGGCAACCTTGAAACACCTGTCCTTAAAGAGCAGTGGCTGTTAGAAGTACACAAATTAAGCAGGTGTGGTGGGATATTTTTATCCCCTTTCCATGAGTAGGAGGATTTAAGAACACTTGAAAAACAGAAACAATATTAGTTTTAAGTACAACAATTTAAATAGCTCATAATTTTTCTACAGCCATCAGAGGTCAGATTTTTGTAGGGTCCAAACCTTTGTCTCGCATTTAAGGTCACAGAAAGGACTTTAAAGGAGGAGCCAAGGGGGTGTGAGTGGTCAAGGTGGGTGGTGGGAGCATGTCCTGGATGATGGCTTGGCCTTTGGTAGTGGTTATCTATCACTATTAGTTAAAGAAGTCTGAAGTGTTTTTAATTCCAGCAGAAGCCATATCAAGAAGGGTGGTAAAATCTACATCTCAGCTTTCCTGATGTTCCTGAGCCAGCACTGTAAAGGATTTAAAGAATGACTCCATACAAATGGTCTTAAACAGACATCCTCCTATGATCACCTTCTCACTCCTCCTCTCATCAAACAACCTTCAAGAAAATTAACCTATCCTTGCATGCATAGTTAAAAAGAATGCAAATAATCATGTTAACAAGATTTATGTTTATTCCTGGTATAAATTTCCCCACTAGGGAAGTTTGTCTTAATCTCTACAACAGACTGCAAATGCTTTGGCCCATAGATTGATGGGCTCTGTGAATTACCAGGCCTTAGTCAGAGGATGACTTGGCTCTGCTCCCCTGAAAGCAGTAGAAACATATGGGATATTATGGGAAGAAAATTTTCTTAAAAAAACTCCCAAGGCTCTGAGAACACCATGATTGCTAATTCTTCCCAAGATGCAAAGTTTAAAAACAATTAGATGGAGGCACAAACTGTGCTGGCAAATCCAACTCCATGTGCACAGTTTTTCTCTTTGCAATTGCAAATTGAACGGTGAGTTGAAACTCTCCCCTGTGGAAAAGGGGAAAGCACAAAGGCTTCTGCCCCTCTAAAATCTTGTTTGTCTCTGTGGTGCTTACAGAGCCCTCATTAACGAAGTATTTAAGCATGTTACAACCTAACTGCAGCCCAGGAGAGCAGCATTCATTTTGCAGGCACAAATTGGAGTTACAGGAGCTGTGTTAACACTTACCTTGGCTCAGCTGTCCTGGGAGCAGCCGCCTGCAGCATCCCAAAACTCCAACCTTATGGGCAGGCTGTGCTGCAACCCCATCTGCTGCTGTGGAAGGTAACAAGGATCCCTTGGAAAGATCCTTCTAAGATCCTTGGGCCATTTTATCTCCCCAGCCTCAGTCATTAGGAGACCCTTACACAGCAGATATGTGGGGGACAGGCACAGCCCTGGGGGCCCATCTGCCTGGGCAGAGACAAATATGTTCTTTCTGGGGGCTCTTAATCTTTCTCCATAACTATTTTTACACCCATTTTGTGCCTCTAAGTAACAGGGAGTAAAAGGATATAAAGTGACTTTAATATAATTGAGAATAAAGTCCTGTAGGTCCCAAGAGGTTTTAGCAAACTCATCAACATGTGCTAATTAGAGGTGCTAGTGTTTGTGTGTATGGATAATGCAGTTTCTGTAAAAAGATAATTTTCTATCAAAAAAAAATTAAATCAAATCAATGCATTTTGTCAAGAAGATTTAAGTGAAACATATCATTCCAGTCCAGTGGATCCAGATCGAACTATCTTGGCATATTAAGTCAAATCAAAACATGTCATTTGCAGTGAATTCAATCTCTCTTTGTGTTTGCAGAGCTGGTTCAGTGCCTGCAGGAGCTGTAGGTCAGATCTTGTGTGACATCCTACTGCTGCCTGAGAGTGTGGTGGCTCGTGTCCCTCCCCAGGCTTCGTCTGGCCAGGCAGAAGAGAGGGACAGACAGTCCCCCCAAGGATCTGGGAGATGGTGTGTGGTTTTTTGAAGGCTCAGGTGGAGGTAAAGCTGCTCAGCAAGGCAAAACTTTTTGATTTATGTAGGTAGAAATGTTTCTAAACAAAACACGTTCAGGTAATCAGATTTTCTGATGGATGGGAGCTCCAGTTTGCAATATTCTCTAACCACACTTGCCTATGACTCATACTTGATTTGCTTTTTCTTTAGGCAAAACTCCCTCTGTGCTACACCTTGCTGTGTTCTGGGCTGAACCAGCCCAGGCCAGACCAGGAGAGATGTGTTAGAACCCCCTTTTTTTTCCAAATCCCGAAATATTTTCAGATTCAGCCATATCTGAACTCCTTTCCTTTCTTCATCTCCTAATTTTCACGGGCACTTCTGCAGCTGTAGACTTGCACAGATACTTGAAACCACACCATTTACAGCACCACTAATAACAGGTGTCTGCCAGACTCAGAATGAGCAGTCTGTGTGCATCTTATGGACTGACAGTCAGATCTACCTCTGAGCTACCTTCTTTAAGTCCATGAAATCCTCTGGATCTCCGTGAATTTGCCTAAATATAAATCTGAAGCTCACTGTGCATGAATCAAGTTGAGCCAGTCCACCTAATTAAGCAAGGGCTTCTCCCACCCACAATGTTTGTGAACACTGGTCGTGTCCAAGTGAAATGACAACTGACTTTAATCCAAGCTCTGCCCCCTGTGAACAGCAAAGCTCCAAGGGCTGCTCACAGGTTCTGGTTCTGTTCCCCAACCATGGCATTAAAGCTGTGAGGGGTTGGGATGGCTGACAACCACTGGGTTTGCCTGAGCAAATGAGTGATGCTGACTTTCTCTCCCAGGCCCACTGGGTGCTGGGTGTGATTAAAGACAAGCCAAGAAGGACTGTGTGCTATTAATTCTATCGAGGAAATCTCCTGTGTTATTCATTAGATGTATGTGGCTTATTCTGGGGGGAGAGGAAATAGAAAAGCACCTTTGGTTGTGTTGTAACATCTGTGAGTACAGCTGGCTCTTTTTCTCTGTGTTCCACTTATTATGTGCAATTTGGATGTTTTCTTCTCCAAACTCAGATAAAAAAAAAAAAAAAAAACCAACACAGCTCTAAAGAGGAGAAACTTGCAGTGCTTGTTATTACCAGGGCAAAACTCCCACTCCTGTAGCAGAGACAGGAATGAGCAAGCTCTTGTTCAGCCTTGGCTGTAATATCTGCTGTTATTTGTCAGCCTGCACATAATCAGGTAATTTAATGTAATTCCTACGCTTTCAATCAGGTCTGGTGAGCAGCTGGCAGAACTCAAGCCTATAGATTTTGTCTAATGGCACAGTCTGATTCCAGACCCAAAGCTGGCTGACAGTGCTGTCTCTGTGTCCACAGCAGAGCCCAGCTCTGCTTCTGCCACTGCAGCCTGGGCTTGGGAATGGGGAGACTCCAGGCTGGGATGGGATCACCTCCATCCTGCAGGCAGCCTCACCTGGATGGAAATGAGATTAAACACCTTCTGCCTTGTTAAATGGCTTGAACTGTGTCTTGCTGAGGAGAAGGAGCAAATACAAGGGGATGAAGGAGCACAGATGTCTGGGTTTTGTATGAACTTTGCTCTATCTTGATTCCTAAGTTTGATCAAGAAATGTGATGCTCCATGTCTTATTTCTCCTGTCACTGAAAAGCAGCAACACGCCCCTTCCACACTGAAGAAGATGTAAAGCTTAACCCCCAAATGACCGTGAAATGGTTTAATGAAAAATAGTGAGGAAATTTGAAATGTTCATTATTGGGCAAGATTTGAGCATCCTTTTCCAGACAGCTGCTCCAAATTCAGGTTTTGCCTTTAAAACAGGGGAAGCCTTGTGTGTGTGCTGCCTGTGTGCAGAGAGGAAGGCAGACCAGCTCCCCTTGAGAAGTGTGGCTCCACCAGCCTCCTTGGGGAAGCACAGCCTGGCCCATCTGCTGCTCCAGAGCTGGGCTTTAATAGCTGGATCTCAGAACAGATGAGGTCTCCTTCCAACCCTGCCTGGCTCACTGCTGCCTGAATCCTCCTGTTTGCCCCTGGCTTTCCTCCTTGCCTGACTGGCGTGTCCAGCTCCAAGTTCAGGTGCCTGTCAGAGTGCCAGGCAGCAGCACACACATGTCTGTGTTTGCACACACTGCTGGGGCTTTCAGGGCTTCAGGCAATGCCGAGTCAGAAGGACTTGCTGCTCAGGGCTGTTTTATTAAGCAATAACTAAAGATGTGTAATATTTTTACGCCCTCTCCCAGGGGAGGGCAGGAGGTAGTTTCTTGGTGTGTTGCATCAACATTACTTTTCTGAGTTGCAAAACACCCCAAGAAACAACCTGAGAGTTACCTTGAAGAAGGAAAACCTGGATGTATCAATGTTGGACAAACATCAGTGACACCCCAGGAGAATTGCACTGTGCATGAGATTAATGCACAGAATGTGGAAAGTTTCAGTCTTTCCTCCCATTTCCTGGAGAATTTCTTTGTTTGGTGCTGTGGCAGCTCTGGAAACACAGCCACTGCCAGAGCACTGGTGCTTCTGGGGAGCAGGAGAAAGGGGAGAGGGGCTGGGGGCTTCTGAGCATTGCAGGGCTGTCCTGGAGGCAGCAGGGTCCTGCCCCACAGCAAGGCAGTGGTGGGACAAACAATTAATTACTCACGACCCTCCCTGAGGCAGGCTGGTCATTGCTCCAGCAAAGCTGTGCTGAGACACTTTGGGCCAAGCAGGAGTGTGTGAATGATTGAAGGTTTCTGCTCAATTAGGACTGAAAGAGGCTTAAAAGGCCTCCTTGAAGAACTCACAGCTCCTGCACAAGTGGTCATGGTTTCAGAGTGACTAGAGCTGACTAAGGAAAGGCACAGAGATACAGAGGCAGAAATAGATGTGCACATGTGCTCTGGGTGCTCGGGTGCTGTGATGACATTTGTGCAGGCACTCCCCAGGTGTCTGGCTGAACCAAGGCAGAAGGGGAGCTGTTCTCTGCACACGTGGCCTCTGAGCTTGTGGGCTTTGTGGGCAAACCTTAACCCAGGGAGAGGGAGAGATGCATTTTGCCTGGTGGGAAAAATGACAGAAACAAAAAGGGAGACAAGTGTGTTTCTCTGTTGCTTTTGTTGCACGTGCTCATGTTTTGACAGACGGTCCTTGTGCTCCCTGGTGCTGTCCTGACACGTGTGGTTGGAGGACTGGCAGTGACCAGAGCGCTCCACTAACACCTTTCTTCCCCCTCCCTCCTCCAGCTGTGGAGATGAGAGATTAATTCTCAGCTGTGATAGTCATTGTCTGCCTGTGCAGGTTCATCAGGTGCAACAGGGACTCAAGCTTGTCTGAACCTTGATGATAAGCTCTCCTTGTTAAAAGCCATTATATTTGCTACTAGCTGAGTATAATTCTGACTGACTACAGCAGTTCTCCTCTGCATGTAATTGAATTCATATTCATCATAAAGCAATGAAAAATAAATTGTATGTGTGTTTTTTTCCCCCTCATAAAGCAAGGCATGCTGCTGGCTCTGCCTTCCCTCTAATCTTCCCCTTTGCAAGGTATTGTAATGGAATTCATGGGAACAGAGCAGCCAAAATAGATTGTGTGGTTTTGACCCACCCAGCAGAAAGTGAGTTTATTTCAGTGCCAAGCAGGAATTGATTAATTCAGTTGGCTTCAAGGGAAAGCTAAAGTCTTGGTTTGAGGTGCTTCAGTACCAAAGGACAGTGCTGGCTCAGCTGGAGGCTGACTTTGGTGGTGTGGCAGAGCCCCTTGGCCTCAAGTTGTGGTGGGGGTTTCCAAAATACATCACTGATCTGTTGGTTTGAGTCTAAATTCTTAAAGTCTTAGTGTCTCCAAGCAAGGTTATCCATTATTCCGTGGTGCTTGCTGTCCCTGGGGCAATGACATGAGCTTGGTGCAGAAGAGGAGGAGGACTGGTCTGGGGCTGTGGGCACCAAAGCTGAGGGCACAGGGCACTGCTGTGCAAGCTGCTCATTCCCTGCTCCTCATCCTGCCCTGCAGCTGGTGGGTTCCATCCCACTGATCTACTGTAGAGATGTCCTCAAAGCAAATATCAAAACATTGATCCTTTCTAAATTCTTTTAGAAACCCTTTCATCTGGACATCTTACAAATGGCAGATAGTTGATGGGGAGCTGGTCAGCTGAGCCCATTGCCTCCTCCCCATCTGTGCTTACCTTTTCCTTTTGTTCTTCTGTCTTTGATAGGATCCAGAAATCAGGAGCTGATGGTGCCTGTGAGCAGAGCTGCTACTGTGCTGCAGAGGTCTGTCAGAAATGCTCTGACAGGAAAAAATTCATGTTTTCTGCAGCCCCTGGCTTCCTGCCAGCTGTGGGATAGCTGCTTCAGAGGCAGAGCAGACCAGACAGTCCTAATGCATCAGAAAATGAGTGAGTTTTGTTCAACAAGGGACCTAAACATCTTTCGAGTTAATCATTAATTCCATTATGGTGAAATCATTAATTACATTTTAATACTGAAAAATGTTACTTCTGCAACTCATGAAATGAACATTGGGAAAAGAAATAGAGAGGAACTTGTTGGTTAAGGGGGCCTGGAAATTGTGTGAGTGAGCAGCAGGAGCTGGGGATGTTGGGGTCCTCTGTGAGGAAGATATTCCTCTCTGATCAGTCCAAACGACAGAACCTGACCATGCAATGGGATGAGGAGGGTTGATACACAACTGTGTTGCAAGACAAGACAAGCAGCACCCTCCTTTGGGGACCAGGGCTGGGTCACCTTTGCAATGGGTGCTTTGCTCTGGTGGCTGTGTCGTATCTGAGGGACAAGCTGAGGCTGTGAGGAAACAATTACTGCTTGCAACTGTTAATTCATCTGTTTTCTGCCTGATGAGGGAACTCAAGAATTAAAGCAAAAGGGAATTTTGATGCATGATGCAGTAACTCTGCTGGGCATTTGACAGTCCTCTCTAAGTTAGAAGTCTGTTTTGATGGCTGTTCCTTGGAGTACCATATTGTGCATAAATACTCTTTCCGTTTTCATCCTTGTAGTTCTGATATTTTCTATAGCTCAGTAAATATTTGCTGCTGGAAATTGGAGTTGTCATATGAGATCAGAAAAGTTGTTTCCTTAGGTCAGAATGTTTTCCAGGCCCATAGAGACAGTTCAGATGCCATCAAGTGTAATCCAGAGGAGCATGTTCAGTTTATTTGTGATATGAGTCTGATCCCACGGATCCCATTGTGAGCATCTTTTGGTTTTCTGCTAATACCTTTCCTTTCTCCCTGGAAATTGGGCACTTACAGCACTGTTAAGAAAAAGAGAGTGACCAAGAAGGAAAGCCAAGGTAAATCAATGGAAAAAGAAGCAGGAATCCATCTCCTCCAGAGCATTGCAGGAGAGGGAATTACCACTAAGCCCTGCTTGGACTGTGGCCCTCTGAAGTTTAATGTTCAGGAGACAGAGACTTAGCACCTGGATCTTCCCCTGAAACCAACAGAGGGGGGAAGTAAAAAAAAAGGAGGAATAGCCAAACTCCTGCTCCCATCGCTACCCCACAGGATGTGTATCCTCACCTGGTGGGTGACTGGATCCCTCCTCCCTCTGAGCTACAGAGCTGCTTAAGAAAAAAACCAGCACTTATTCGCAGATGCTTAAGCTGATTGCATCCATGACCCGCCTGGTCAGCCCGTGAATATCACTTCCCTCCTCTCCCCATTTAATCACCGCTGCCAATCAGCGCTATTGAAGAGAGCAACAATACGTTTTAAAGCTCAATCACCTTCATAATCGTCTCACTGTCAGCACATATGTCTCCCTGGAGGGTGGAATTGCTGACAGATGAGACGCGGGGTGGTTTTGCAATGGAAATGCTCACTCCTGTGCCTGTGGGTCTTGTGAGCCCACATATGACAATGTATATACATGAGTGTGTGTGTTTTGCTCCTGAAAAGTAGGCTAAGTGTTGGGAGCAGCGTGTGTGCACACAGCAAACTATGCATTTAAACAGAATTCAGCTTCTTAAATGTTCAACCAGCTGGGAAATATGCTTAAAAACAACAGTCATTTTGCGAGGCTGGTCAGCATTTAAATGCACACTGTGGATGGAAGGGCTCAGCTCACGTGGGGTGGGTGCCTCGTAGTCCCTGTGCTGGAAGGTCTTCCTGGTGCTAAATCTCACTGTTACCAAGTTGTGCAAGCTGCTCATTTTTGGGTTTTTGTTTTCTTTTTTCTTCTTTAAATTGAAAGGGATTGGTGTTTCTGAGAACTTGCCCAGTTTTTTGTGGCTGGTCGGTCATGGGACAGTCTATTCCAGTCCGGGTAGGTGCTCCAGGGAGGCAGGGAAGTCCCCCTGCCCAGCCTCCATCTCCTCCCTCTGTCCCAGCAAAAAAGTCCTGTGACAGTTTGTATTCCCCCATAGAAACTTTCAGTCTCAAGAGATGGGTGTTTCCCTGAAAAGTCCTCTTCAGCTGAAAAATTTCCTACTCTAATAGCTATCCACTCATTCTTTTCCAGCTTTCTCTCTGCTTCATCCCTCTTGATGTGCAGCAGCCAGAGATGAACTTTCTTAGTCTCCGTGTTCTGGAGTGGCCCATCTGGCACTTGTCACAAGTCCTACCCTCAGTTTTGGGGGGAGCACAAGAAGCCATGTCCCCTGTCAGCTCTGAGAGGTGAGCACAGGCCTCCAGTCCTGCACTGCTGGTGCTGGATATTGCTCCTTGGACCATGAACTTCTGACCTGCCCCACAGTGCAAGACTGATGGTGTACAGTGCCCTGTTGTGATTCATCACCCCACAGTTCAGATGCTAATTATAATCTGCCTCTTGTCTATGCCCCTAGGCTATAATTTTAATCCCAAACATTTGGGTGTGTAATGAAGCTTTTCTGTCTTACATCCTGGTGTAACCTGTGATTTATAATGTGCTGGAAATACAAAGTCACATAAGAGGGAATAAAAATAAAACAACAGCAAACTTTCGCCCTTTGACATGTAAAAAAGGTTGTGATGGCTTTAAAGTTTGCAAGGAAAACAACCGAAAGTGCACTTCTACATCTGTGTATTTCTGGTTTCATACATCTGTAGAAAGGTAATTTTCGAGGGCCAGGTTTTCTTCCCTGATGTTCAACAAGGCAAATCCTGATATCCACTGACCCAGAGGGAATGCTGTGAGCAGGATCAAATCACAGTAATTTCATGCCTTTGACTTATCAAGACAGAGTGTGAGCACAGCTCACTGCACACCGAGCTGCTTCCCACAGGCCAGATGCTGTTCCTGGAGGCCCTGGGCAAAGATTTTACTGTCCCTGCCAGTGACTTCTAGGCTGACACACAGCCTGTGCTGGGGCTCAGACTGTGGGTTGTGAGGGCTCAGTCCTGAACTGGGTGGTGCTTTTATTTGCTGCACACATGATTTTTAGGGTACAGATGCTGCCTCTGCTCTGTTATCACCACCTTGAACAGTGTGATTCCCACAACAGACGTGCCAGGGCCTGATGGCTCTGTGAGATTATGGACTGGGGGATGTATCATAAAATCACAGAATGGTTTGGCTTGGAAGGGTCCTTCAACATCATCCAGTTCCAACCCCCTGCCATGGGCAGGGACACCTTCCACTAGCCCAGGTTGCTCCAAGCCCTGTCCAACATGGACGTGAACACTTCCAGGGATGGGGCAGCCACAGCTCCTCTGGGCAACCAGTGCCAGGGCCTCCCCACCCTCACAGCCAAGAATTTCTTCCTAATAGCCAATCTACACCTACTCTCTGTCAGTTTGAAGCCATTCCTCCTTGTCCTGTCACTAAATGCTCTCTCTACATTCCTTGTAGCTCCCTTTGAGGCTAGGGAAGAGTAAAGAAATGGGAGCTATTGGGAAATGTGATGGTATTAATCAGCACCAAATCAGGAAAGTGCCCCACAGGGAGGAAGAGCATTAGGAAGAATGTGGAAATTCCAGGCACCTTTCCAACAAGGAACAGTAGAGAATCTGGACCAGGCAGTCTGGCTGAGACTTGGATGCCAACACCAGTGAGCTCAAGGGTAAACATGTGGCCCTTTAAACTGTGTCCTAAAATTTTTTTGTGCCATAAGGCACGTGCCACACACCTGGAAGAGCTGAGGGGCTGGAGAGCTTTAGGAACAGCTTTTGGGAGACACTGGTCCCCGGGTGTTGCTGATGCTTTGTGACTGACCTGGTGTGAGCTGTCTCAGCCCCTGCCAGCCCGTGCCATCTCCTCTGGGGCTTGGGCTCCCCCAGTGCCCCAGCAGAGCTGCTGATGTCTCACAGCATCAGCCCTGGGGTGGTCAAGGCTGATGGACCAATCCTTGAGGATTTGCAAAGGGGAACCAGGGGCTTGAAGTGCCATCCTGTGCTCTCCTGATGACTCTAAGTTTGGGGGAAACATCCAAGTTTGTCATGGGCAACATGGTTTAGCAGGTTTGTGAACTATGTAAAGATGTGAGTAGAGAGAGGTGTGTCCTTTGTTGGTATGTTTTTCCTAAAGAATATATATGATTAAAAGTTGAGATGCTATGACAGTGAGCAGCCAGCGAAGAACAATAAAAAATATTGGGATTTAAGCACTGGGATAAGCCAGCTTTCCTTGGAGAATGACACTGGGAAGGAAAAGTGAAAGTACCAAGCTGGAAACAATGAAAGTTACGTATTTTAAACTAGCAGGAAAAGCAATAAACTGTTCCTTTTGGCTGCTTCTTCAAGCAAGCCACTTTGGATGGAGGGTTTTTGCTGTAATGCAAATTATATGATACCATCTTGGAGATTGGAGTGATGTAATAACCATAGAGGGACTATTTTAACATCCTGCATGGGTCATTGAAAAACTGCCTGGCAAATTGGATCATGGACTATGGGGAACACTCCTGCCACAGTGGGAAAATGGTCTGGATATAGCAAGTGATCAAAGGGTTTTGAAAAATCCCACCGTATGTAGTAATAGTTTCTAGTTACGGCCATAGAAATATATCTTTTATTTTCTCCTTCTCATTTTTTGTTGTCTTTTAATATAGCCTTTCCTTCTCATTCAATAACCCTTCTTATACCTTCATTGTCCCCCTGCATTAAGACCTGACAATCCATTAAGGCAAATCCTATATTCCGAATTGCATCTAAATTGATAGTGGAACATGGACTGCCTGCCTTAAAACCACATCCATTCTCTTCTGCTGGAGATTAGATGGATTTTCTTTCTGAAAACAAATGAAAATTTTGATTGTGTGTGTCATTCAAACTGCAATTCCATCTTATTAAGCGGTTCCAGGCAGTTGGTGCTGGGAACGTTGTAATAAGGACTCAAACATCTGAGACTGTTTGGCTGAATGTGTTGGCCAATTCCACACTCTTCATCAGGAAATTCTGGCTGTAGCCAAGTGTGCAAACTGAAAAACCATATGAAACAAGCAAAGCAAGTGTTTTATTATGTGACTGATACCTAAAGTGGTTTAGGATGGCTGTTATTTCTCTGTATTTCAATGCCTTAAGGAAAAATGCTCTCAAACTTCTTTAGTGTACCTTGGTCTTACACCGCCATTCATCTTCCCACTCTAACATCCCAGATATCCCTAAAGCCATTGGCAAAAGAAACAACACTTGAACTAAGTGCTGGCTTAGACTAAAAGTTTACATTTCAAGTGTGCACTAATATTTTTCTTTGGTTTTTTTTGTCCCCAAAACAGGTGCTGGTTTGTCAGCCATAGCTGAGGAAGGATGTGAGATTTGCAGGCTGCATTTCTAGGCTTTGAGGCTCTTCAAGGGAGACCCAGCATCCTGGGAAGGTCCTGGGTCTACACAACACCAAAGAAAGGTCCACCTGGGACTAGAGGGAGCCTTTCTCAGACCTGCTTTTCTCCATGGAAGGTCCACAACCTGTAAGAGTTTCCTGAGGAAGGTACTTCTATCTCCATATTTAAAATAGCACCAGCCAGACTTTTATTAATTTACACATAGATGCACATCACTAATCTATCCCTAAAGTGGGGTGGCATTAAGGTGAGTCCCTACTAAAAGAAAGTTACTGTTATGGAGAGGCGAAAAATCCAAGGAGAAAGAGGAAGAATGAAAGCAAACAGGCTGCAAAGCTTCACTGTAGGTTTGCGGAGGTCAGATTAAAAAAAATAGTACAGATTATATTAATTTCCATGAACTGCCCTTGCCTTTTAGTTAGTTGATGCAGCTGGAAGGGAGGGAGATATTTTTTGTCATCGTTGGGTATTTTTTTAAAAATCTAATTCTCTGTTGAACGTGAAATACAACTGCTGTTGCTTCTGAGGGATACAAACAGTTGTGTAACAAAGATGGGCAACACCCCATCCTGATTTAGGAATCTGGAGACACCAAGAGCACAAAATCCATGACATCAGCAACCTGGTCTAGTGGAAGGTGTCCCTGCCCACGGCAGGGGTTTGGAATGAGGTGAATTTTAAGGTCCCTTCCAACCCAAACCATTCCGTGATTCTATGATTTTATATTGCCGCCTTGATGGCTCCTGCCTGGAACCTGCCCAACACCTTTCCAGGTCAAAGCAAAGTGTTTTTCCCCTCCCTCCATCAGCACTGCCCCCACCCCAAAGCCCCTGCAGAGCAGTTCTCTCCCAGAGCAGCATCGACTGGCGGGGAGGTGAATGTGCCTGCTGCAGAAAGGAGCTCAGAAACACCTGCTGTGCCGCTCACTCCCTGCCCCAGGCAAGGAATGATTTTTAGGAGCCTTTCATGTGGTTTGAGTAAAATCCCACCAAGAGGCCACCAGAGGGGGCAGCTGCCGCTGCTGCACAGCCCCAGCCCGGCGCACGGCACTGCTATTATTTATAGCTCTCTACCTATACTTATGTAAGTGGGGCTAATTAGTAGATGGAATTAGCCTACTGCTCTCGGCAGCATAATTGTAAATAATTTCCGAACGTTTCACTCACTGAGTAATGAGTTTCTCCTGGAAATACAAAAGATGAACTAATGATAATCTGGCAGTTTACAGCAAGATGACAAACATTAATTATATGGGATTACGATGTGATCCTCCAGTTTAAGTCAGTTTGGCATTTCTAGGCAGAGTTGGATCTTAAGAGTTCAGTTGACTCTCTTGTCTGCAGCATTTTATGCTCTTTTTTTCTTTTTTGTCTGTTTTCAAGCTGCCTTTTAGCTTTATCTTTTATCCACAGATCTAACCACCATCAGCTACTTTGCAGGCAGAGCTGCTAGGCCAGATTTTTTTATAAGATACTGGTATAATTGTGCATGAAAAATATGTACAGTATTAAGCTTGATTTTCATTTAACAATGACCATGCCAGCAGACCAAATCACTGCATGAATAGGGATGTGGCTCAGCTTTGATTGCATTTTATTATAGAATTATTTAGGTTGCAAAAGACCTTTAAGATGATTGATAAGCTGTAGGCTTAAATATGGGATGTGGGATTTACTAAGGTCAGAGCCGGAAGAGTGGTGCAAATAGTGCTGGGATTATAAAATATTCACTGAATAAGGTCATGTCAGCAAACTGGGCTGTATATCTGGTGTTTGTCAAGGGACTCCTCTAACTGCTGATTGTCCATGGGAGATTCCTTTTAGCCAAGGTGCAAATCCTGGAGTTCTCAAACTTCAGGGAAGTTTCTCTCTGCCTGATCACAAAGAGAAGCTCAGTCTGCTGTCACAGACCTATTTCTTCCTGATCCAGGAAGTTTTTCTCAGGCTTTTCTTATCCTAGCACTCAGTAAATCCATCCTGCTTCTTTGGGAAAACCGGAGTTATCACCCATAGGGAAAGAAATACAGGTATGAAACTGGGTGTAATGATGCAACTCAAGCTGAATTTTTTAAATTTTTAACTGAGATCTGACCATCTCTATGTATTCTGAATCAGACTAGGGAGAATTATAGCCTCCATATATGTAGAAAAATGGGAAGAGTTCAGGCAAAAGGATTTTGATTTTCCAAGAAAGAGGATAAAGAGAAATGTTGTTTCACTCACCCTAACGGAAAAAAACCTCTAGCAGTCTCTCCTTTCAGAAGGTACTCCTTGCCTCAGAGCTGAGATTTGAAACCCCTCTTGGGAATTTTCCTGTCTTGAAACTACACCAAGTATATCCCTTTGTGCATTTGGATTTTCCATGCGTTTCCAGTGCATGGAAAATGAAGATTTGCAGGGTCTTTGTTGCTGAAAATGCCGTGTTCTTGTTTCATCTGCACCGAAGGTGCTCACTTATCAGAGGTGGGTCCCGAAGGGGCTGGGAGCGTGAGATGCTGTGAACCTGCAGAATCCAAAGGCACATCTGGAGAAAAGAGCTTTGCCAGGATTTAGGGCCTCTTGCTGATGCTCAGGCAGGGGCACATGAGGAGTTAATAGTTCTCTTTCACATGAAATAATAACTAGACCTGTGGAAAGGGTGTGGTCAGACTGGGCTGAGATAAGGGCTGTGGGGAATATGACCAAGTTTAGGCCTTGGTCCAAGAAGGAATAAAACATATGTTAACCCCTCAGGGTCTTAATTTTTATTTTTACCCATTGGCATTTTCTGTTACCCCCTACCTTCTTCCCTTTGCATTTCCTTTCATCCTGAAAGTACCACAAGACAAGGAATCCTTAACAAACAAATTGATTGAGTTCTTAACCTGGATCCAAATGAGAACAGTCCAATCTCAGAAGCTGAGCTGTGAGTTCCTTATATATATATATCTCCTTTAATTGTGTTTATTTGGAATTAGAGAGCCAAATTCCCTACTGGCAGAAGCTATTGTCACTAGAAGGGCTTCTGGCCATCAAAATCGGGTACATTTTATTGTTGTGTATTATTTATTAGCTTGTATAGCACCGTTAGCAAATGCCACTGCACAGTGATGGATCCCCATTAATTTTGCATTACTGCACATCCCTTCAAATATATTCTGGCACTGGGATCTCTGGGCTGTTTTGCCTCAAATACCAACTTGTCCAGTCGTTGGGTGTGTCAGGTGATCACCCCGTGCCTTAAAGGAGCACTGTGAAGTGAGTGGGTTAATGATACCTCCCTGAAATGGTGCTGTGAGACCACACCAGTTCACACCTCTGCAGCAGCACTCAGAGATCTTTCAGAGTAAGCAGGGTATGAAAAGAGTGTTTAGGTCTAGGTGGACTCATATGACAGCCTCTGGTATTCTGGATTTGTAAGGGAGGACAAAACAATCTACAGATATTTATTTAAAAGCCCTTGGGACACACCTGCATTGTGAAGTGCTGCATTAAATAGCCAAACGGGGCTGACAGAGGTAGAGCACACACTGGTTAGGGAGGAGGTTTGGATAATTTTGAGGTGGGTCCATGACTAGGGCAAAAGCTTGTGTTGCATGATGGAGAGGCAGTCCCTCCTCTCTCAGGTTTGACCCTTTTCTGCAGGTATCTGGGCAGTCCAGAGTTTCTTTCCAGAGCTGCTCACATAAAATAAAGTTGAGACTCCTGAACAGATAAGAATTTTAAGATTATCCAATTCACATCCAGCCAGGGGAGCTGAAGGAAGGGTCCCATTTGGGTGACTGCACTGTAACACCATGCAAGAGTAACACTACTGGCGAGTTCATGGTGAGTCAGAGAGCAGAGGAAATTCATAGCAAAGAGCAGAGACTGGGCAACAAACAGTCATGGTGTGTTCATTGACATTTGGGAGCTGATGGAGTCTCAGCTGGCTGAATGCTTATGGGTTGTCTGCCTGCCTAAGGGAAAATCAGTATTTATTTCACTTTTGTTTATGGTCAGTATCCACTAAGATCCATTTTCTGGCTGTTGTTACTTGTATGCTGTGGTGTTTGTACCACAGAAATAATGAGACAGTATTTCACGCCCTGGAAATACAACATGCAATCCTGGCACTGTGTAAAGATACCATTAACCCTCGAGGAGCCAGGATTCATCCTCAACCCCTTCACTGAATGTCTCATCTTTACTGACCCTGGAAAGCTTTCTGAAAGTGGTATTGTGAACTCAATATTGTCACAAGAGAAAGTCTATGCAAACAAGGAATATAATAGCTCTCACCAGCCATTAAAGAGAACATAGTAGAGGGCAAGACCAGGTTGGCCTCTGTACCTGCCACAAAGAAGATCTTTTACCCTGCTGTTGGCTGCAAACCAATAGGCATGGGGAGTGGAGGCACATGTCATACTGGACCTCTGCTTACTATAATAGTATTACAGCTGATGATTATTACAGTTGAGAGCGACTGTCCAAAATGTTACCACAATGCTTATTATAAAGAAGCTTTACAACAATTAGAATAAAGTGTTTGCAAAAATAGGAACTCCTTTTTCACCATCAGTTGGGAATACCCCCTATAAAAGAATCTGAACTACAAACTCAATTACTGATAAATATATTCCCCGAGCACATTGGGCATATGATGGGAGCTGGGGTTATCGAATTCCTATTTATATACTTAATGGAATAATATGATGGCAAGCAGTAATTGAGGTAATTACTAATCAAATTACATAAAGTTTAGAGTTACTGGCTCATATCTTGTTCTCACAGTATGTTTCTGAATCAGTGATCAAGGGGTCAGAATGATTTTTTGACTCCTATTTGGAGGAGAGGAGTCAGGGGGTTTTCTGGTAATCTCTGAGCTGAAGCACCTGAGATGTTGGTGGTAGGAGCCTTGGGGGACAGTGCTGTGGCCCCATAGTTCAGTCCCAGTTCTCTGTTACTGGGGCTGCAATGGGCTGGTCCCAGTTAGAGCCTTGAGCTGGGCTCTGCAGCCCACCACTGTCCCCTTCTGGCTGTGTCTCTGCGGGTTCAGTAAATGCCTTTAGCAGTGCCCTCTCCTCTTGGAGTGAAGTGCTGCCTACCTTGCACAAAATGGGCACCTATGGCCGTGATGGCCCGTGGATTTGTGCCGGGGTAATATTTTTAAATAAACTGGCTGCTGGGAAAAGAGGAACACTTTCTGAAGAGGGCTTGTGTGCCACCAGCTCTGTCCAAGCAGAGGTCAGGGCTCCTGGCAAGTTTTACACTGAGTGTAATTACTGTTCCCTCTCACTGTTGGTGCATCCACAGCTCCAGACATCCCTGATATGTTGTTTTCACCTCTCCCTTTCTCCACTTCTACAAAACATCTCACTTCAAACAGTGAAATGGATCTCCACAGGTGTGCAAGGACACCCAGGTTCTCCCATGGATGCCTGACTAAATGAAACCAACACAGACCTCCAAAGCTGACCCACTTCTCATCTCATTTCCCTCCTCCTTCCCTGTCCCCTCCTGCTTTTTCACCTCCCTGTGTGCAATTGTTGGGATCAGCAGGTGCCCCGTGGCACTGCTGGGAGGTGGTTGCACATTGGATCAAGCGCTCCATGAAGCCATGGAGCATCCTGGCAGATCCCAGCCCACCTCCCCTCCTCCCGCTGCCGTCTGTCACTCATTTGACACCTCTCAGGCTGCTGCTGCTCTGGATCTCTCAGCTCCCGGTGTGTTCTCCTTCCCTCTCATTTCCATGGACTGTCACATCCACAAGCATGAAGTACTGGTCTCAGCAGAGGGGAGATTCTGGAAAGTCCCTTTTTTCGAAGCACTGCTGCTGAGATGAGCCTGTTTCCTGTGGTTTCTTTAGACTCGCCTCTTTCCCACACCTTACTCTGCCTCTCACCTTCTTTTCTAAAAGTATTATTGACTTTTCAACCTCATACCTTCCTGAGGTTTCAGTGTTGTCTTGGTCCCACCAAGGCATATTTGTAGGGAGAGAGGGGGTGGAAGAGGAAGAAACCTGGGAAAGACACAAACCTACTCTGTAAGTCCTGTCCCAACTGTGCTTTGCTCATGAGGGTGAGCATGGCCTGGGAAGGAACCTTTGCTTACATCAACTCCAGGCTGCTCTGAGACATACTGAGCCCTTTATTTTTGGAGCCATGTCTGCAGGCAGCATAATAATGGGATGGATCCTGATTGTGCAGACATTCATCCAGCTTCTGTGCTGGTGGGCACGTGGAAAGAACGAGCTCAGGATGGATGAGACTAGGCTGGAGTAGACTAGCAGTCAGATCCACTGTAGGCACAGATTTATACCAGCTAAGGATCCAGCCTGTGCAATCTGGTTGAACCTTAATTTCTGCTCAGATTCCACTTTCCATTAGCACTCTGTGAGCATTTACTTGACAGCAGAGATTTTTCACCATCCCAGGAAAGGCAGTCACGTTTCAGGGCGAGCTGCTGCCTTCGGTTCGTCTCCACACCCGCCTGCACTCCCAGACATGCACAGAGCTGTACTTTGCATAATCACATTGGTTCTTAACCATGGCAATATATTCAGATCTTCAGACACCTGGCAGTCAGACCCAGCTCTCCAGCAGCCTCCCTGCTGCAAAAGCAATTATATTTGTGCAAAGGCATCACTGGAGAGTTTAAAGGAAACTCTCTCCCTAGAGGGAGCAGAGAGGTTTTCAGGGTAACCACTGCAAAGGGGGCATTGCACCCAAACTTGTTATCAAGTGATCAAGAATAATTGTAAGCTGCATCCAGCAAAGAAAAATAAATGTTAATTCATTAATAAGTGTGTTGATGTGTCTTCCACTTTGTGGTGATGAAACTGCTTGGTGAGACACCTCAACCTCAAGGGATGAATTCTTTGAGAAGCCAAAGGGAAGGCAGAACCACTTTATCTGAGTCAAGGTGTAAAAAATGTTTTAAAAAGGCAAATGTAGCCAGTTCATACCTCCCCTGTCTGGTTTCTCTTCTGTAGAAACCAGACTGCAATAACACTCCCAAGCTTTCCCCACTTCTGCTCACTTGGGCTGTGATCAGTGATCAGTGATCACTAGTGATCATTCTGTCTGCTGCCCACAGCACCTCTGTTACAACAAGTCCATCTCCAGTGAAACAATCCCAAGTACCAATAGTTGCATGTTGAAATTCATAGTCATTGTTGCTGGCTCCTGGTGTACTCATGGAGTTTTGGTGCCATTCCCTGTGGCTGATGTCTGTCAGTGAGGGTGCAGGGGGGACTGATCCCACCCCGGCTGAGGAGATGAACCAGATGGTCTCCTGAGGCTCCCTCAGGCCCTGAGCTCCTGCTGCAGTCACACAGTGCTCTGCCTCTCTCTGTATCTTTAGGCAGATAAAAGAACAGACCCTGCTAGGTGACAGAGATGGGATTGCCACAAAGCTGAGAAAACAGACTTCTTTGGTAGAAATTAAGTAGAAAATGCAACTGTCTCCAGTTCTTTGTGGGCACTAGAAAGCAGTTTCCCTTCTTTCATCCTGTGATCCAAGACCTTAAGTGACTTAAATGAGAAATTTACCTTAAAAGAGAAAATATTTTGCCTGTTTTTCCTTTTTTTTTTTAACAGAAATGTCATTTGGATACAATAGATACGAAGAGTTGTAACGCTGCCTTTCCCTCTCTTCTACATTGGCAAAAAGGAAAACGCTGAGGGATGGAGCCAGAGTATGATCTTGTTTAATGTATCCAGATGTAAAGCTGAAGTGAATCTCATGCTATAAATCCAAGTGTTTCAGATTCCCACTTGTGTAACAGAGATAAAAGTCTAACACAGAGGTTCCAAAAAATTCTCCCCAACCTTCCAAGGCTCAGTCAGACCCACATGCAAAGTCCAAAATAAATTGAATATACTGGAATATCTCCAAGATTATGTCTCAAGTGATTCCAAGACTTTTCTTTTTTCCAATTCAAATGAGCCCTATTACACATCATGAATGTCTGCAGGAGAAATCCAGCCTATTTCATAAAGCCTTATTATATATTTTAATGCACACAAGGTAAACATGAAAATGTCTCTTGGGCATTTTTGTGTTTCAGTTCTATAATTTCATTGTCCTCTTTGGTTACTTACAAAAAGTCTTCAGGAAAAAAACCCTTTTGTGATGTTTATATTCCCTCCACAAGGGTCACAGCTGCTGTGTCAGACTCTGTGCTTCCTGGGGGTTTTCAGTCACTGGGGTAAGTCTGACTGATTAATTGATTGATTGACAAAAGTGTAACAAGTGCCCATAAGACAAGTAATACCATTAAGGAAACAACCCCCAGACCCACCTGCAGCTGTTCCTCATCCACCCCAAAAATGATGTTATTCTTTCCTGGCTTCCTATGAGCTCCAGCATCAGTCAGAGGTTTCACTTTGATCCCCAGTGGATGTTAAAAGCTGTGTATGGCTTAACATCACCAAACATCCCAGATCACCCTAAAGACAACCCCTTCTGCTCTGTGCTGTCTGATCCATGCTGGTGGCATGGAATGCCTGTCTGGGATGGGATATCTGTTTCCAAAGGTCCTGCTGGGGAGTTCCACACCAGCTACAGAGTGGAGAACTGGGTACAAATACCCCCTTCTGCCAGCGGGATGAGGCACTTCTGGGTCATCTTTTTAACCTTGCCTCCATCACCTCCCTGCAGCTCTTTGCTGTGTGCCACACAGTGTGGTAAAAACAAAGGTCAATGCAGAGAAAAGGACTGTCCTTGGAGGAAACAGTGATGAGTGTACTGCAGACCTGTGGTCTGTAGCTTGGGGGTCAATTCTGGGCTACAGAAACAGGGAATTTCAATTTTTTCCAGATTGGACAAAAGGACAATTTTTTCCAGGTGGTTTTGATTGGAACAAGCAGCCTTGTAGCAGGGTCCATGTCATGCTGAACCCGGGGGCCAGGCTGGCCCTGGCGAGCCAAAAAGAAGGCAGAGGTGTCTGTGCACCAGCACAGGTCTTATACCTAAAATGGGCAGTGCACACAGAAAATCCTGCTGTAGAGATCTATGCCCGGGTGGCCCAGAGTTTCCTTCACACAGTCCAGAGAAAAATTTTCATCCTCCAGCGAGATACCGAAACAAAATGCAAATTACTCCAGCACTAGGACTGTGATACCAAAGCAAGGGAAATTATTGTCAGGGCTCTAGCAGGTTCTAATTGTCCTGCTGAGCCTCACCTGGGCCTCCAGCCCTTGACTGGAGGCTGCATTTAAGCTCAGACTGTTGACCTAGCTCGTTCCATGAGCAGGGCTGTGTGTGTGCTAAGCCTGGCCTTGCTGTCTCTGCCCAGCCTTGACTCTTCCTCACCTCTTCTGAGCTCTCCTGGACTGTTTGCTGGACCTGCCTGTGTATCCTTGCTCCTGTGGCCCTGTGCCTCCACCTCAGCCTCTTCTGCAGAGCAGCCTGTTTGTGCTGCACCCCTCAGGTATCTCCTGTGGTGTTCCATGGTCCTCCTTTTGAGTCACAGAATGGTTTAGGGTGGAAAGGACCTTAAATACCCTCCTGTTCCAAGCCCCCTGCCATGGGCAGGGACACCTTCCACTAGCCCAGGTTGCTCCAAACCCTGTCCTACCTGGCCCTGAACACTTGCAGGGATGGGGCAGCCACAGCTTCTCTGCACAACCTGTTCCAGCACTTTCCAGGACAGAAAATGTGTGTGGGTGTTAGAGGGGCAGCTATGACAGCCTGTGGACATTCGAACACCAGGTAGGAAGACACCCCAACCCCCAGCACTCTGTCCCGTTCCCACACAAGGAGAGAGGTTCCCCTGGGTGAGGATCTCCACAAAGCCAGGGTGAAAAGCAGGGATGAGCTGTAGCTGTCCTCTAAGCTCCAGCTGAGCAAGTGGCATTTCAGCTGAGCTATGACAGGGCTGTTCACACGTCTCTGGCTCTGAGCTGAGTGCTGGGTGACGCTGCCACGTCTCGATACCACTGAAGGCTGGTGACCTTTAAGCAGGTTCCCTATTTAGTAGCAATCACATTGCATAGACAGGTCTTAAATGCAGGCTGCTGCCTTTTCCTTTGAGGTGCAGGGAGTTATGATTCCAGGGCTCTGACAAACATCTGTTTCACTCTGCATTTTCAATTCTGGCTCAGATAATGGGAACTCTTGTACAGGAAAGAGGAAAACAGCAAGAGTCCACGTTATTTACCAGTCTAGAGGTATAAATCTCAGAGCCAGAGCCTTGTTCCTGCCATTTCAGTTTTATGGGTCATTACTGTAACCAGTTTGTGCTGCTCTTCTTTTAACATACAAATGGTACCACTTTATTTCCTTAGGGGGGGATTGATTCCACTCCCAAGGGGTTCCCATTGAACCCAGCATTATTTACACTGAGCATGGAAAGAGGTGTTATTTCTTCGGTCATGGAAACCCTTCTTTAAGGTTTAGCTCTCTTTTCTCCATCGCTGAGCCCCCTCAGAGGCTGGTAGCTATTGTGGCACTGTGAGTTCCAGCAGGAGCTTAAAGGTTTGTGGAGGTAAGAAAGCTAAATATCACTGTCCATGTGTCTTGTTTAGTGAGGAACTTTCAGGCCATATTGACAATGTAAAGAATAACTGTTATAAAAAGCAAGTTACCTCATTTCTTTTAGCCCCTGCAAAAAATTCTGAGCAAGTTCAAGCCCTGCAGCTTGAATTCAAGTAATTGGCAACCTCTGGCTCTGCTTCTGCTGCCAGAGAATGGCTGTGCCATGGCATTATGGGGATGCAGCTCATCTGATCAACAGGTCCTGGGGTGTTTTCAGATGCAGAATGAAATACAGTGCTGCTGTTTGGTATGTTCCTGCAGAGATTGCACCTGGATGTGCAAACTGCCAACTCAGATACTCGAGGGAAGGTGCTGTTACAGCTTTGCAGAGTCCTTTGGTTGATATTTTTGTTTTATTTTGCTCCTTCAGCTTAGTACAGTGCAGGACACTTGGTGTTCTTGGGTCTATAGGAGGAATATATGTGTGTGTATATATATATATATATATATATATATGGCACCAGATTCCTAAGTGATTGGTTACTTACTGAACCTGTGCAGATGTTCACCATATGGATTTCCCCTCTGTATTTCTAGAAAGAGATAGATTGAACACTTTCTAAAATCCTGTACTGCAAATTTTGTGTCTCACTTTTAGAAGTCAGATCTAAAGAGTAGAACTGTGTCAGTAGTGCCCTGTACAGTGGAGCTCAGCTGGAAATGATTAAAGGCCTTCCCAGATAACTTTTTCTGTGCAAAACACTGGCAGATGAGATAAATAAGAAGTTACAGGAGGAGTGAGAGGGGCAGGAGAGGAAAGAGGGATGGTTTGCTCTGCAGCTGAGTCAGTTCTGATGCAACTTTTATGCTTTTCTACTACCCCACAAGTGGCTTGACAAGTGCTGCAAATACAAATATTCATTTTTCTTCCTGTAATACAAACTGTCACAGAAGAAAACAAAGCATCTCTGTTGCTTCCAGACAGGGAAGGAGCTCTGTGGGATGAGCTTTGATCTTTGAATGAAGTATGAAAGATGAGGTTTGGGGTCTCAGGGATTTTTGGATTTGTTGTTGGCTTTTCTTTTGGTTTGTGGAGAGTTTTTTTGCCCATACATGGAGGGGAATGACTGTAATGTGATGCTGACTGAAAATAAGTGAAGCTGGAAAAGCTGGTGATCTAACCAGCAGACAACAAAACAAACTGAGGGCATTGGGGGCATAAAGTTGCCAAATAATTGCAATGTTGGAATGTTGCATAGCAACAATAAAGATCCTCTATGTTTTTATAGTCAGAGTGGGCATTATATACAAACCCGATCTGCTGTTCCATCGGTGAAGAATTGCATCCAAAAACCTGGAGCCAGTGGGCACAATAGAGCCAAACACAGTTAATGTTGTTTACTTGCTGTGGTCTTCTGTGTTTGCAGTCAATGTCTTCAATTGATCCCGCTTAAAAGCCTATCCTTGATAGAGGTGTTAAATTAAACCACTTCTCTGTAGCTGATGAATTGTATTTACCCTCTTTGGCAAGGGGGTGAGTCTTCCCACACCCTCCCTGGCTCAGGACAGCACCAATGCATTGTTTCTGAGATGCAGGTTCATGTGCCCATGACAGCACCTCCTTCACCCCATGTTTTGTTTGGATTTCCTCCTGTCTTTTGCTGTGATCTTTGGCAAGTAGAGAATCTCTCTTTCTTCTGCCAGGTCAGTTCTGCAAGAGCAGTGATCAGCAATAAATTGCAAAACAGTTTAAATCACAAGCAATAGTGAAACTCCCCACACTCACTCTTCTGCCCCTCCAAGTTCTCTGTCCCATGTTTGCCACGGCAAATATTGACTGTTTTGATTGTTATTTAACCACATGGCTGTGCTTTGGCAAGAATTGTCTTGCATCCTGCTGGCTAGCCTCAAATTGCAGGGCCTCAAAGCCATTTTCAGTGGCCTTTTCCTCCATTGCAATTAGAGGGGCAAGGTCAAATAATCACACAACAGAATCGCTCTCTGCTTCTTTGAGGTGATTTTTTTTCTGCATCAGTTGGAGATGGCTTTCATGTAACCTGGGACTACTCCAGAGCTCAAAAACTAAATATTAACAGCCCCCCCCCCAGCAAACAAAACTCAAAGAAAGAAACTCCAAACAGCAAAAAAGCCCATCTTTAAAAGTATTACACGTTGTTTTGTTGGACATAACGTGAAGGTCGAAAAGCAGAAGCTCTTTTTTTTCCCCCTCCCCGAGCGCCGCGCTAACAAAAGCAAACCCTGGCAGCCTTGGAAATGAAAGCTCAGCTCATATAGCCCAGGCAGTGTCAGTCTGGGCTTTCTCAAGCGTGCACACCTTGGCTGAGAGCCCTGACTCAGCCTGGAATATGCCTCCCGTGGGAGCGGGCGATCCCGGCGGGAGCACATCCCTCACCATCCCTCAGCCTCCGGCTGCCAGCGGCGCCCACAGGTCACGCCACGAGCTGAGTTATGCGGCCACCTGCCCGCCAAGGGCTCTTTGGAGACCTCCCTCAGCTCGATTGATGAGTCCACACGTTGAGATTTGGATTCACGAGCAGCTCATCTGGACTCGCAGCTTTCGGTCCAGATTTCTGCAGCCCGCCGCAAATCTTTTTAGTGTGGGACCAGGTGAAGTTAATGACACACAGGGCAAAACCAACTGGGCTTTTTTTATTCTTCCTCCTCCGAGCTGGAGGATGCTCAAATACTTCATTCCCTTTACTGCTCGGATCCTTCTAATTTCCAGCCTAAACTTATTCTCCCCCAAGGCATCGTTTCTCATTTGTTCTTGTGTCATGGTTATATTTTATATCTCCAGCAAGGACAAATTGCAGATTTAAATAGCATGGATGCTGCAAAGTTTCACCCTAGTACAGATGAAACAACTTTCTTGCAATAATTACATTGTAGTTCCTGTTTTCATCTGATTAGCTGGAAATACACTGATTTTTCTCCTTCTGTATTTCCCATAAAAGTTCCTTTCTATCAACAGTTTATACAAATGTTACTCTAGAGGGGGTTGCTGTAGTTACTCTAGATTAAAAAATATAATATCTTGTCTTAAAATATGTCTGATCATTTGAATCACTGTTACTCCCTTTACGACATCCTGGAAAAGAAACAGCAGAAGAGGACATGGAGATCCATAAAACTGTAGGAGGGAGGCAGAGGGAGGGTGGATTGAGATTGATTTCTTACTATTTCCACCCATTCCGTGAGTTCTTGGAAATTATTCTGAGGTTTCTAAGTATGTCAAATATCTCTCCAGTCAAGGAAGGCCCTGAGCTGGGAGGGGGAACTTGTCACACGAGTTTCCCATGTTGTCCCTCTGTCCTGGTCACACCCCAGGTGAGTTCTGTTACCTTGGGCAGGAGCACAGCAGAGCTGCTCCACAAAATGGTCACAGGATGTTCCCCCTCCAAATGTTCAGTGAGCATCTGTGCTTTATTGCAGGAATGAATTTTCTCTCTCGCACTTTTCCTATTTAAGTTGCCTAAAAGCAGAGCAATGCCCCGATTTTGAGTCACATTGTAACACCTTAAGACTTACAGAGGTGGATGAAAGAATTTTGAATGCCCCAGAGCACCTCCATTGATTTCAGTAGCAGTGAGCTTTGTACAAATACTCAAATTTGCAACTGTAAATAAATAATTTCAACAATGGGAATCACTGCAGTAACATGTATGGAAATTCCAACTATACCAGCTTCTTTTTCTCTCTAACCACTTAAAAACATTTAAAAGTACCAGAGAGCTATTGCTTGTGCTATCACAGCAAAAAAAATTGAAGAAAATGGAGTTTGCTGAACCTACTCTAAGGTTAACTCTCCCCAGCAGTGTGCAATTGTTCCAACAATGTTTCTGAATACTCTTGATTTGAAAATGTCAGGAAATCGCTTTTCTTCCCGGTAAAAGTCTGTTCCAGGTTTCTGCTGTCAGGCAGAGCCCTGTGCAAATGCCATCCCTCATATCCCACATTTGATGTCAGTATGTTGCTGCTGGGTGCAGTTCATCACTGCCTGATGTTACCTTGAATTTGAGCAGAAAGTCCGGAAGAATTCAAGGAGAGAAGTGTTATTTCTCAGCCAAACACATGGAGAGGGATGGAAATGACTGTCCCAGGTACATCTGTTTAGTTTGGTGTTCAGGAATGGAAAAAGGAAGGTAAAACCAAGGTTTGTGTATTGATGGGGTTTCACAAATGGACTTTCTCACGGCCTTGCTTCTTTAACCAAGTCTTCCTCCCTGAAGCAGTGAAAAGGGAAAGTGATTCATTTTTTTACTCTCTATGCACAAAATAAGATAAAATGATGTAGAATTAACACACATGCTCAGAAGTGAATTGGTGTAATTAAGGGATTAAGGCTGGGGAAGCTCAGATGAGTGAGGAAATTGGTTTGTACACTCTGTCCAGGCCAGGTAATTTCAATTACTGGAAAATGAAGAGTCTAACTCTGGAAGCTCTCGGGCAGGTTCACATCTCATTGAAAGGGTGGAGAATAATTTCAGAAAAATCATTTGGGAATCTAGAACTGGTATTTTCAGGGCAACATAATGACTTTTCAGCTACTATCCATGGCAGATTGGTGATGCAGCAGAAAAAGGAAAAAGTGATAGCAGAGTGTAGCAGGAGGGGTTTTCTCTGGGAGGTTTATGGATTCAGTTAGGGAGGTATTGATCTACTCAGTAAATGCTGAAATCTCTGAGTTTCTTCCTGCAGTCAGGAGATATGGTATCTAAAATTGTACTTTTTCCCCCCTGATATGTGCAATATCTTTTATAGCTCTTAGAACTATTTGCATGTTAAGGAGTTCTTCCCTGAGCCTCGATATTGGCCAGCTTGAATATGTACCAACACCACAACACACAGTTGTGCTGGCCCAGCACTTCCCATTGTAAGACCTTTTTATCTTCCTTTAAACAAACAGCTTAAGCTGAAATTTTCTGTGCTGGGTGCCTGTCTCTGGTTTGAAGGACTCAGCAAAAGTGTCTGAGCCATTTCTGTGAGCAGGGCTATGGAAAAAGGATTATTTTAGGAGTGCTAAGCATGTCTTCTATTGCCTGAATGAGGAAGAGAGCTTGTACACTGGTCTTGAAGTTTTAGAATGGGTTTGCTCTTCTGAGGTGGTGTTGACCAAGCTGGCCACATGTTTATCTGTCTGTCCACAGTCACCACTACTCCACCACAACCTGTGCCAATGGAGCAACAACCACGTTAGGGATCTCCATGTTTTAACCCTGACTCTCAGGACAGCTGGGACAGAGGGCAGGATGAAGGTTTTCCACAGCACACACCCAGGAAGATGCACTGGGAAGGTGACCCATGGCAGGGGGACACCTCGGGGGAGAACTCCACAGAGATGGAAGATTTCATGTGGGGGGAATGGACAGTGGAAACAAGAGGTTTATTCTTAGCATTTCTGCTGGGCTGAATCCAGGGAGCCAGATGATGCTCCTTCTGATAAGCAAATGTGTTTTAACTGGCTTCAGCAAACCCATATGTACAGCTGAGGAGTTATGTTTCCCTTAAGTAAATTCTCCTGATGTGAACTTGCAGGCTGAAAAAATGGTTTAGCTGCAGGACCTTCTTAGTGAGCACATCTGCTCAACGAATTTGTGCAGCATCGCATCTGTCACTGGATTTAACAGAACTGCAGAGCTCTGGGAAGACAAAAAAAAAAAAAAAAAAAAAAGGATGGGTCAATTTTTGGCTTGGACAATGAACTCAGGAAAAGTTGGGGGCTTGAAACTACCTAAAAGACCAACACTTTCATCATCGTGCAGCTGGCTAGTTTGACTGAGCAGCACGTTGTGGGGAGGAGAACTGCCAGCAGAGAGATTTAAGCCAGGATCTGAGCCTTAGGGACACTGCTGGAGGAAGATCCTGCAGCTTTTGAGCAAGGGAGCAGTCTGCTTCCACCTTACCCCATTGCTCATGTGCAGTTGCCAGGGTTTTTTTTTTTAAGAAACTTTTTAAAGAAATGAAAACAACACAAACCCAACAAATTTCAATTAAGAAACCTCCTTGTGTTGCTGACTCAACTACTACCAGCATTCAAATTTTGTGCCCTCTTGCCAACTTCTCGCTCATTTCTTGCAGCAAATCACAGTCCTACTCTTTTTAGTATCATCTGGGGTTTTAATATTTCCTTTCAATATTCTGCATTATTTTGTGCCTTGTGGCAGCAGTCGCTGATCTGCCAAGGCCAGAGGATTATTAGCAGGTAGTGAGGACTTGTCTGGCAGCAGGGCCCTCATCTTCTGCAGGTCACTGACATCCCAGCCTCACAACAGTGCTCATCTCTGGCATCATCTCCTATATTTCATTTGTGGTTTTGTTCTTTCCTTTCTGCACTTATCTTCCAATTCCATGGTTTGTCACCTTCAGCTTCATTCCTACACCTCCTGTTTTCACTGTCCCTTCTGTCCAGTTGGTGACTAGACTTCTTGTGCATGCTCCTTACCCCAGCCTGTCTGTCCTTCTGCCTCTCCACATCTGTCTGTGGTGCCATCCTGCTCTGCCAGTGTCCCCTGTGTGCTGTCCCACTGCAACGAGAGCCTGTGTCACAGCTTTGTGGCAGTGCCCTCAACTTTCTTGAGCAATGATTTCCATGATTTCTGCTCCCACAGAAACCCACAGCATCGTCTGCAGCCCACACCAGGAGCTGAGGTGGTAACCAGCTGCACAATGTTCTGCATGCTCCAGAAAGTGCAGGAATTACCCCTATCTGTGACCCCGACCCATCTCCACTCTGCTGGGACACCTGCCTGCCTCAGCAAATGTTCCTTCACTGGACCACAGCAAACCTCCCTGTGATGCCACCTCGGCTCTCCAGCTCACCAGCATCCCTGGGCTCTTCCCCATGCTCCCCTTGCTCTCTGACCTCTTTTCCAGCACAATTGTGGGAGCAGACACCAGAGGAGGGAGGTGAAAAGTGCCACCACGAGAGCTGCAGGGCGATCCTTGGGGCAGAGCTGGTGGCAGTGAGGGCAGCAGAAGGGTGGTCTGTGCAGAGGTCTCAGGGGGTTTCTTCTGGAGCTGTTCCCTCCTGTCTTCTCCCAGTTGTGCACACACCAGCATGGAAGTGCTGCCATGTCATTGTTTACTACTTAGCCAGGGATAGGGCAGTATTTCTCTCCTCTTAGGCTACAAGTGCTGACAGCCAGCCCTCAGTGACATAATGACCAGCCAGTGTGAAACTGTTAAAATCACCTCATAAATAACTCTTAATGCACACAGGACCAGGAGTTGCTGTTGCTCATAGATAAATTATTCACTGCCATTATAGAGCATTAAACCATGGTTAATATGGAGGTCTCCATAGAGGTTTCATTAGACACCAGAGGTTTCCTATAGATTTAACCATCAGGGAGCTACACATCTCTTGCTGCTTGTCAGCTCTACCCTGTTAGAGGTAATGCACTTCTGTACAGGAGTACTGGGATGCTAATGGCCAGGAAAATGCCTCTTAATGGGAAAAAAAAAATAACAATCTCAATGTTGTTAACATTCAGTGGCAGAATGCAGTTTGTAGGGAGGTTTTTGATCTCCACATAGTTGGGAAGTTGTTTGTTTTTGCACGAAAATATTAAGGGAGTGTAATTGGAAACGGCCCTCTTGCAGTCAGGAACTGGGAAAAGGGCAACACTTCAGACTGGCCTGCCATGCCAAGGCAGTGGAGGTTTCCAGATCTCTGTAGTTGGCTGGGCTGGGACAGATGTGCTGCTGTGTGTTGTGATGGACTTGGCAGTGCCGGGTTAGTGGCTGGACTTAAGGTCCAGCATTAAGATCTTTCCCTGCCTTGGTGATTCTGTGCTCTTCTGTTGCCTGTGACAGAGCAGAGCTACCACAGGCCTGTCTGCCTGTGCTGCCATCCCAGCCCCACACTGCCTGGAACAAGCCCCCTCTGTCAGGACCCATCCTCATCCCCATCACTGCGTGACTCAGGGTTTCAGCCAGACAGACCCTTCCCCCCAGCCACAGCCACCAAACAATGCTACAAGTGCACCCAAGCTCCCTGTGATCAGGGGAGAGAGTGACTGAGCCCATGCATGGTCTAAATTACCCTTTGGAGACTCTCCACTTTGGAGACTTTTCCATTTTTTTTTGGTCATCTTTTCTATTGCTACCATAATACAATCTATTTTAATATTCAAGTATTTAAATCACAATGTCAAATCACTATGTCAAAGGCATGTCCTTTTTGGCACTCCAGTGAAATTGTACTTATTCTCCAAGCTGTTGGAGCTGCCATTCACATGCAATTAATGTGACTGCACCTCTGATGACTCCGCTGACACTAATTAGAGGTGTGAATAGGAAATCACACCCAGCAATGTTCCCTGTTGGGTCTCCTTTTCTGCCATTCCAACCTGCTGTTTCAGTTTAACAGTGGGTGGACAGCTGCAAAGTAACCATATAAAAGTGGGATCACTGTGGTTCAGCTGCATCCATGGGAAAACTACAGGACTTCTTCTGTACCTGATGGAAGTGGCACTGATGGGATGGACTGACAGACTGTGCTCTGCCTGGAAAACTCAGTGTGAAAAGGAGAGAGCTCTTGTGGTTGCCAACACAACCAAAAGGATTCAGCCACATCTGGTTTTCTGTGCATGTGTGGGAGGACTGTGCAAGGACAAGGTGGAGTTATGGTTGGCAGCACCACTGCTACACTGGATTACTGCAAACCCTGTCGCTGTCTCCTTCAGAGACCTCAGAATCCAAGCCATTGAGGGGATGAGGGGATTTGAAGTTTTTGTAGACCAAATGAGGAGTCTTCTGACAGTTATTCAGGGCTTCTATGCCATAGCTCCAGTCACTGCTGATCTCAAAGGAGCTGGAAGAGCCTGTGTGTCAGGGTGGGTGTGCTCAGTGAGGCACATTTGTCTCTGCCTGCTGCCTGTCCTGGCTGAAACGGGCCCCATCTCCCTCCTGGAAAGCAGAAAGGGAGATGAACCACAGTGGGAAAAGAGCAAAAATTTGAATAAGACAAGGATGGGCTTATAAGTTTTGTGGTTGAAGCACAGCTTGAGTCTCCCTCTGGAATCATCACTTTGTTTCACTGATTATCTAGAGAAATGCAGCTTCTGACATAAAGAGACTAAATTAGGTGATGTGATTACTCCTTTAAACTCAAATCAGGTACTAATCCTTCAGGCACCCTGATCTTTCTGGCTTCTCTTCCATTCCATCCTCAAAGTACAAATTAAAAAGGTGAACTATTACTACTTAAATAGTTTTCAGAACTCTGATTATTTTTCTGACCCCCATTTCTCCCTCGGCAGGATAGAAATCATGCTCATCAAGGCTGCAGCAAACCCAAACCTTTACCAGGGAAAAAAAAAAATCTGAGATCTGAAGGGAGAAGATAGAGGGGAAAAAATAATTAACTGTGCTACTGAATGAGCGAGAATTTTAATCCTTACCTGCAGCTGGGCTGTGTTTTGCTGATATGGGGAGGAGAATATGATGTAGTTTGGCCAGTCCCAGAGCCTCCCAAAATGTCCTGCTGAGTTCTGCCTGAGTTCTTGTCCTCTGGATCCATTCCCCTGTGCTGGTGTAGGCAGGATCTGGCTTGGTGCTACCCATTCTAGGTAATTTTTTTTCCTGCTGTGACACACTCATGTATGGAACAGGTAAAGAGAGGGTGTAGAAATGTTGCAAGTCTTCAAAAGTGTTTTATTCTGGTATCTGCATAACTCTGAGTCTGCCCTGGTGAGGTTGTTGCCATGAATACCTGATGAACCACATTCAGGGACCAGGTATTTTAAAGTGCCCCCAATCTCGTTGGGTTGTGATAAAGAGGATAAATAGAGACACTCACGTCCTCATGTGAAAGCCAAAATCACATGGCAGAGGTAGTCAGAAACAATGAAATCCAAGACTGAAGAATGAAAGAGAAGGATAAAGCCTCGTGGTTTAATATGAAGGGAAATATGTGACAGAATCTTTCATCTCTGACCACGTTTGCTGCAAAGTAATAAGACACATTGGCTCTGAGTGGAGAAGATAAGAGACTGGAATAAAAACCCAGCTTCGGTACAACAATCATGGGAGTTAAATTATTACCTTGTTTTTATTACTACAGGCACAGAAATATAGTGGAAAGATGCAGCTACAGGGGAAAACTCCAACAGCCAACAGGACGAGCTGCAAACACTCGGGGTTCGCTTTTGAAAAGGTGAATGTGTGAGGTACTTTCCTCTTGTGAAAGTATCAGAATAACACTGCCTGTGGATGGCTTGAATGCCTTAAAATTGTGGCTGTAGCTCCCAGATTTAAGTGAAACTCTTGGGAAATAGGGGTCTCCTAAAGCAAAGCAGTGGCACCAGTAAGTTTGTGCCAGAACTGAGGTTGTGTAAAACCACAGACTGAAAGGTGCTCACAAGGTGACCCCTCCTCTGCCACCACAGAGCCCCAGCCCCTTCCACTCAATTCAATACTGGGGATCTGTGCAGGGGGTTGAGGTTTCTTTGTCCCCACTTTAAATGTAAGGAAACAGAAATCAACCCCGAGTGCCTTTTTTAAAGTGCAGAGTGTACTGCTGAGTTCCCAGATTTGCATGCAGCTTCCTAAACAAGCAGGCTGATTTTACAACATGCTGAGCAGCTTCTGAAGCCAAATAGAAATTCATCTGGAGACACAGCTGGGTCACTAATGTGGAAAGGGCTTGGGAGGAAAGGCACTGTGTGAAGGAGTCTGTTGTGCAGTTGCTTTGACTCCACAGACTTCCAGAGAGCCCCTGAAGCTTAAGCAAGTCTAAAGATGCAGGTATTGGACAGCATTATTGTGCTTTTTGGAGATCATACATTGCAAGTCTGAGCTCCAAAAGAAGTTCAGTCTTCCTCCTCTTTTGTTTGCCTAGATGTCCTCTGCTCCCAGCACGTGAGTTTCTATTTGCCTGTGTTTCTTATTTGGCTTCTGGAAGACGAGATGGGGACATGCAGGTCATGTTCTCTCCTGGCCACCCTCAGGGCTGCCCTTTGCTCATGATGCCTGAGGAGACATCAACCTGAAAGTCCAGGTCCAGCTCTTGGAGCACCAGGAAAGTTCAGACTTGAAGCCAAATATTTTGGCTTTGATCCTCTTTTTGGTAGCAAGTCAGACCAATCACTGACAAAAATTTCCATGCTCAATCCAGCCCTGTTTAGGGAATGTCTGCATCCTGAGGCAGTGTCCATCTATGCTGTTAATTCAAACTGAATTAGGTTTAGATTAGATATTGGGAAGAAATTCTTCCCTGGGAGGGTGGGGAGGCCCTGGCACAGGTTGCCATACCCAGAGAGGCTGTGGCTGCCTCAACCCTGGCAGTGGGAATCACAGAATCATAGAAAGGCTTGGTTTGGAAGGGACCTTACAGATCATCCCTTTCCAGCACCCCTCCATGGGCAGGGACACCTTCCACTAGACCAGATTGCTCCAAGCCTCGTCCAACCTGGCCTTGAAAATGAACAATCATATGTGGATTAAACCAGCATTTCTACTACAGTTTGGAGAAAAGCTTTCAAAGGACCTGCTGAGACAAAAACACAGTTTCTGGACTTGAATGCAGTTCTAATTACTAGAAATCACCTTCACAGGACCTAGGTATAATTTTGTGGCAGAAAAGGTGGGTGGGACATTAGGAGTAGACATCAGTGGACTTCAATCTGCTTCCATCAGTAGATATCTATCCATTCCACCCATGACCTTTCCACAGGCCTCTGTTAACCCTTCTCCACACTGAATCTACTGTTCTTGGAAAAGTGGTGAAAAAGTAAGGGCTGTTCATGGAATGGAGATACCTTTGATCCGTGGGAAAGCTGAAGTGGAGGGAGGCAAAGGTCCTGAAGGCTTGGAGGTCAAACCTCCAGCCTCTGCTGCCAGAGCTGAGGTGAAAGGGGAAAGACAGCGTGGGCTTCCTTAGGTTAGAAGTTAAGTTCACTTTGGACATGGGAAAAAGTGAGGCTACATCAAACTGGGGAATTGCCAGTGTCCTGTTGGGGAGTGGGACCTGGAAGTCAAGAAACACAAACCCCCTCCCTCCCAGGGCCCAGCAGAGGCAACTCCCAGAGGGACTGAGCTGTGCTGGAATGTCTCCAGTGCAGCCATTCCCCCTGGCAGGGCCCTTCTCACATTTTTTAGAAGCAAGGCTTGTCACTGCTTCCTTCAGGGGTGGGTTAACCCCAGCATCCCAGGGCACGTGACATGACTTCTCCATCACTCAGGGCTCCTTTTCCCCAGTGCTTTCTCCAGCTGGGGTGGTGTCCATGAGTTGCAGTGACTCTTTTGGAGCAGGTCTGCTGTCTTTCAAAGGAGAACATGGATCAGTGTGGAATGTTATGCTTGAACACTAAAAATATGGAACACTTAAAAACTCCAATGTTTTCGAAGAACACAGATTTCCCCATTTACTCAGAGCATCACAAACTCAGGTATTTCAACTCCAAAGCACCAGAACTGAAGGGTTTTTTTCGTGTGAAGTGATTGTTTCCATGGTATCGAAATATTTAAATCTAATTTCTGTTGTCTAAAACCTTTTATTTCAAAAGTTAGTTCTTTTGAAGTTCCAGTTGAAGAACAAAAAAGCTCTGCCTTTCATTGTGGATCACTACAATCTTATCAGATTGCTGCTTTTGTAAAACAAAGTTTTTGTGGGGTTGACAAACACTTTTAAATTTAAACAGCTTCCTTTGGTTTGAGATTTCTTCAGTGAAAAAATATTCCCATGGATTCTATTTAAGACCTGCTGTTATGTGCCTTAAAAAATATTAAAAAAATCCTACCAAAAAGTGTCATGAACCAGAATGTGTTTTATTCACCCTGAGATAAACTGCAAATATAACAATGCCTGTGAGGAACGGGGAACTGGAGAGAAATTTTCAGGCACTTCAGTGTGCCAAGAAATCCGAACACTCATCAGTTATTTCTGCTACAGCTCGAGGTTTTACGAAGTCGAGATATTTAAAGAGTTCTCAGTAGAATCCAGAACCAAAAGAAATCATGTTTTTATTCTGAATATGAGGTGAAGACCGGGTTCCTTGAATGTTTAACAGAAATTTCAGATCTGTGTGTGCCTTGGGGAGGTGTATCTGATCCAGCCCAGTGATTTTTGAACTCAAAAAGGGCTTTAAAGTCCCTTAAAAGACTGTTGCTTCCTGCTGTACTTAGAGATCCAAGAAAGACAGAAACAAAGAGAAAAACTGGCCTGGTGGAAGATGTCTCTGCCCGTGGCAGTGAGGTTGGAATGAGATGGTCTTTGGGGTCTCTTCCAATCCAACCCAATTCCCTGACTATGATTAAGGTGGCAGAAATTTTACACCTGACTCTCAAAAGTCAGATCTGAGGGGCACAAGTTACAGGGAATGCTGTGTGGTGCATCATCAGGTGCTAATACACGTCTTGGTTTTCAGTGGTCAATTATGAAATATCTGGGGGTTTGCCTCCTAGCAAACTTTGATTTGGAGCATCGGTGTTACTCTGTGTCCACACAAAATCATAAGTCAGATTCTCCTTCCTTCACAGACTTGGCACTAAGTATCTTGGCAGTACACAGTATATTCTAAGGGTATGGCAATACGTGTGTGTATTAAGCACACTTAACTGTATCCTTTTGAACAGCATGAAAACCTGATAGTTTTGTAAAAATTTAAATATATGTTCATTAGACTTTATTTGCAAGTGAATTTTGTGAAGCTTGGGAAATACCTTGTTCACACAGAGGAGGATTGAGTACCCTCTTAACCAAGCTGGAGATTTCAAAGTGTCTCCTCTCTCACCTGTAAGTAAAACTAAATACCTGGGATCCCGTTCCTTCTCATGCTTCCTTTGATTTCAAAAAAGACTTTTTGTTATTATAAATACCTCTGCCAAAGGATTTCATCAGGGAAGCAGGAAAGTGCAGCTGTTTGGGTTATTGTCCTCAATATTGCATTAAAATGGAGGAAATAGGAAAACAAATGATTGTGCAGGTCATTAGCAGGTGGGATCTGGGGAAATCAGACCATCATTGTGGAGGGAAGGAGATACTGAGATGTGGAGGAGGGACCACAAGATGCATCACTGGGCAAAGTTCAGCCGAGTCTGAAGTAAAATTTAATGCTCTGGATGCAGTGAGATGGGCTTTGTTACTGTTGATTTGAGTTCTTTGTTTTCATATCTAAACGTTTCTAAGTGAGGCTCACCTGAGGTACAGCTACTCCCAGAGGAGGGGGGAACATCAATGGTAAACGGAGATTACTTTTATCCAAATTCTGGAGTCCTGATATACCTCAGTTTTCACTTTTTCAGCACATTTTATTCAATTTTATTAGGTCATTTAGCAAATAATTTTAATTTTCTGCTTAGATCTGAATTTCTGAAAGTAATGTACTGTTGTACAGTTAATGAGTCTGCTAATAAGCTCCAAGAAAATGTGATTTGCGAATCATTCCAGGACATAACTGTCACTCACACCCTATGCCAATTAGCATAACCATTAGCAACTATCCCTAGGAGATCCTTGAAATTTAAATGAGCTTTCCTAGGATCCCTTTTACCGGGGAGGTTAAAGCTTTTGCCTCACATGGAAAACACAGCCTGGTAAAAAGCAATAATTCATTAAAGACAAAGTATATCTTTGGAGGTAAATGCCCACCTGGGTTCTGAGCAGCAGCAAACTCTCTGTGAGGCACTTGGTGCTTGCTGGCCCTTACAGGGATGTTAAGAGCAGCCATGGCTGACTGAGTACCTGAGAGGACAAGAGGTGCTGCCAAGACACTGATACAGCAGCAAAATGGGTGGCATTTTATTGCAAACACGAAAAACACTTCAACATTAGGGGCTGTTTAGGGAGAAATATCTACCCACGAGGTCCTATTAAAGTCTGGGTGGATTTACTGACTTGGTGGATTCGGTTTTCTTGAAAAAGCCACAAGCTGTGCAGAGGCTGGTGAGGTTGTGGGTGAGGTTGCAATGCTCTCAGGTGCTGCAGGGACCAGGGCTCCTCTGGCTGCAGGCAGATTTCATGTGGTTGCAATTCCCACTGGAATTCCTGAATGCTTCACTTCACAGGCCCCCCACTCAAAACAAAGCACTTTCCTCAACACTCTGCTTTTATTTTGATCTTTTCCTCTCCCAGCTCTTAATTCTTTGGGCTCCCAGGACCAATTCTGTGGCATGTTTTAGGAAGAAACGGATCTTCAAGGATTTATTTCGGATAGGAACCTCACGGAGATCTTGCCATACCATCACAGAGATGTCTTCCTGCAGGTGAAGGGTTAGCCAGGCTATCCATCAGGCAGACACAGCACTTCAAATCAAATACAAAAGCTTCAGACTCAGGAGGAGACTGCTGTGGCTTGGGGCTATAAAATAAAAAAGCAGGTTGTATTAGGTATCTTTAAAGACCTAGCAGAGGTATTGGCTTTATCTCTCTTCTTTTATCTTGCCTTCTCTCATTCACAAAAGGAGAAATCCCTGTACCTGCTGCTGATTTCTGCCAGTTAGAGTTGGGTGGTCCATCAGGGCCCTCCGTGGCCAGAGCCAGCTCATGGGGGGATGTCCCTGAGCCATCACCTTTCCTCCCCACAGCACAGGGAACAGCCTTTGGGGCAGGATGTGAGCCCCAAAGCTGCACAGCTCTCCTTGTGCCTGCATGTACACGTAGATCTGTAACTGCTGCATCCATGTAACCCACGAGGTGCAGTTCAAATCTGGCTCCTGTGGTTGGACAAACGTGGATTTGAAACCTCGTGCTCGGGAAAGCAGCGCAGGGAGGTGCTCCTGGCTGGAGAATGGAGCTCAGCAACGTGGTTGACCTTCTCCTCCTGAACTCCTCAGTGTTAGGCTGACTCCATCCCACTTTTAACTGAGCAAGTGAATATGAAACACAGGATTAAATGGAGCAAAGATCTAACAGCCGACACAAGTCATCCGGAGGAGATTAAAGCAGTCGCACAAATGAACAAAGCAGGTAACACACTAAGGCAAGAGAGGGGATAAAGTTTGTCAAGATCAAGGCAGTGCCTCAGAAATGGTGTTATGAATTAATGGCACAGTAAAACTGAGCATTAGGGTGAGCAAATGCCTTGGGTACCCTGTGAAAGGCTGTTTGCTCAGTGGCCTCCGGAGGGGTTCCCCAGCCATCACTTGCTCCCATCTCCTGGAGTGGTGTTTGCCCATCACAGCCTTTCAAGATGGGCTGATTTCCCCAAATCCCACCTGCTAATGACCTGCACAATCATTTGTTTTCCTATTTCCTCCATTTTAATGCAATATTGAGGACTTTGAGGACTGGGAAAAGGACAGACACAGAGACAACACAGAGCAGAAAACACCAACAGATTATGATGGTGATTGTTAAAAATAACATCAAACAGCAGCTGGAACCTGATTGATTAGAGATGACTGGGAGGTCCAGAAGGCCTTAGAGTACTTTACAGGGTCTGCTATTGCCTTTTCTGAGGGAGCCTGAGCAGCTGCCACGGGGCTGTGTCAGGTTTTCACAGGGGGGTCCTGCAAACCCATTTCATGTCTTGCCAAGGCTCTGCTGGGCAGGTACAACCCTCTCAGAGCTGTCAGTAAGCAGCTGTATCTCAAAGGAACCTGCAGCTCAGGCTTGGCTAAGCTCAATAAATACCAGAGCTCCTTATTCAATATGGAGACCCTACAGAAATTCCTGTTTTCTGTAGCAAGCCTAGGAGAGGGTGGTTCTCAAACCATTCCCAGCTCAGGCTTTTATACAAGACTAGAGTTTCCTTGGCCATGTTGGCTGTTGACAAATGAACATTTGCCTTATTTTCTCTCCTCATAGGGAAATCTGGAGGTGTATAACTCATATTTTCACGCAAGAGACCAGGTACAGATTTCTTGGTATTTGCCCTTAATTGCCTTCTTGGTTTTTGTTAGACAAGAAAGGATATTAACGGGATTGCACAATGGCCAATTAGTTTTAAAGGTCTTTAGTTTCATTACTTATCTGGAATAATTTGTAATCTTCCTATGACAAAGGCAGCTGAGGAACCCTTTTGGATAATAACACTAAATCAGGCTGCTGAAGCACACAGCGATTAACATATACAAGGGATGTTATACCAAACAGAAATTCAATTTAACAGATCTCACAGCTCCAACCATATCCCAGTTATATTTATTCCCATCTTCAGAGGTCTCAGTATGAATCTATGTTTCCTCACGTTCTTGTTCTTATGCAGCCTGTTCACTACCCACCATTTTTTTTTTCATAATGTTCTTTGATCTCTTATTTCTTTACTGATCCCTTATGATGCTACAGAGGCAAAGGGGTCTGTGTTACCAGGAAAATAAGAGAAGGCACGTGCACACTCCAGCCCTTCCCCACATCTTAGGGATAGAAGCACACTGACTTTGCTGTTGGTCACAAGATGCACAAGTTGAACAAGACTAGTTCAGTCCCTTCCATATCTAACCCAGCTGGAGTTCAGTGTTCTGGGGAGAGGTGGCAGCCCCTGAAGCTCAGGACAGGGCACTGGGAGGGCTGGTGGGCTTTTCTGCCACTTGAGCAGAAGAGAAGAAACTTGGGTGCAGACATTCGAGGCACAAGCTGTTTGCTCAAGACCCTCCCTGTGCTGTGACTGTGGCATTTGCCAGCTGCCAACTTCCTTCTCTGTTTCAAACCATCAGAAAGGCAGATGGGTACCTGTAAAAGGGTCTTTTGAAAGAAGTATAATATCACTGCCCTTGCTATAATGCAAATAGGAATAATTTTTTTTGCCTTTGACCACTGGCAAAGATTTGAGAGAGAAAAGCACTGAGCGGGACAAAGCAAGCATGGGTTGAAGACTTTCTAAGTAAAGCCAGTTGTATCCCCTAATAGGAAGTAAAATCCTCATTAATGAGATGTTATTACTTTAAATAATCAGGCTGAAATCAGTTCATGAGGAGCTGAGCCCTTTAAGTAAATCTGCAGACAAAGCAGATTCTTATTATAGGAATCTGTGCCTGTCTGTGCTATCTCTGATTGTTTCTTCCCAGCCTACTCTGGGCACATCAAGGTAAATTGTTTTTGTCAGCTGAGGATACTGGTTTAAGTAGAGGATTTTCCTCTGTATGGTGTGAAGATTACATCAGTTTTTTATATAGTGTGGATGACACCTAAAAGTTGTCCTAACCCCAGTGAATACAGAGACAGCCACAGCAGTATCAGAGAGGATGAGGCAACTTAGCAGCCAAAAAATCAGAGACTTCAGTCTGTGTCCTCTTTTTCCTCTCACTCCCATAAACCTGCAATGGACAGAGCAATGATTTTACATTATTTCTGTCTTTCTATTTTCTTTCTTTAAATTTACTTGTTCGTAAGCCAGGAAAATTTTTTAGCAGCACTTAGAACTATAGAATTATAGAATCTCCTAAGTTGGAGAGAATTCATCAAAGTCCAACTCCTGGCCCTGCCCAGGACACCCCAACAACCCCACCCTGTCCCTCAGAGCGTTGTCCAAACACTCTTTCTTGAGCTCTGGCAGCCTTGGGGCCGTGCCCACTGCCCTGGGGAGCCTGGGCAGTGCCAACCACCCTCTGGGGGAAGAACCTTTTCCTGAGATCCAACCTGACCCTGCCCTGGCACAGCTCCAGCCGTTCCCTTGGGTTCTGTAGTTGGTCACCAGAGAGCAGAGATTGGTGCTGCTCCTCCACTGCCCCTCGTGTGAGTGTCCACGGTCAGAATGCAGTGCCACTGAGACTGATCTCAGCTGTCACCTCTCAAATGCCTCTGCACTGCTGGAAGTGCCAAACAAGTTTGTCAAAATGTGGGCAGCTGCCTGCACACAAAGCATTCACCTGGGTCTGGGCTCTGGTACCTTTTTACATGTTAAATGCTGTCTCTTTCCATAGGTAAAACTGGCAATAAAATCCACTGCTTTCAAATAACCAGAACAGGCAGAAAAATGTGAAGCCAAAGCATCTCTGTTACATGGCAGGTTCTGCTGTTTGTTGGTTATTGTACAGCCATAAAAATTGAAACCAATTTAAACATGTCTGTGTGCCAGTGAGCTGGCAGAGCTCTGCTTGCTGGAGGGAAATGAGGATTTGGTCTGACTCTGTGTGGGCTGGGCTGGGTTCTTTGTCTGCATTAGTTGCTCACCTGTAGAAACACAGCAGCATTTCTTTCCTTTGCCAACCTTTTTTAGGCTTCTCCAGTCAAACAGTGGATTTTCTGTGGCACCTCTGCTAATGCATCTGCCCTGAGCAGGGTTTTAGTGATGTGGGACAGATGCCTGGTTTGGGTCCTCCATCTCACAGTCTGCACAGGACATCCAGAGATGTGTACATGTGTCCAGCCCTGCCTGTGTCCAGGTGGAGCTGTTCCTGGGAAGGTATCACTGGGCATATGCTTGTGTGGCTCTGTGTGTCCACATTTACAGCAAAAAGCCAAATGCCACCCCTGTATCTTGTACAGGTTTCTGGGGAAACAGCTGGTCAGTTAAAAAAAAAGGAAAGAAGAGAGAAAGACTCCATGAAAGTGCTCAGAGAGGCTGATTAATGAGCTTAGCCCTTACAAGACACCAAAGGGCACGATGTTGCATATATTGAATGCAGGAAAAGCTTTGGTCAATAGTCACACACACAACAGAAGCTCCAAACACACCACACACAACTGTAGGAACCAGGTTTCATCCCTGCCACGTGTCATAAAGCTGCTTATTATATAGTGTGCCTCTCAGGATTTATTGTCACCTGGTCCCTGTCCCATGCAGAGCGTTGACCTGGGAGCCATGAATCCACAACTTCCATTTCTGCCTCTTCCACAGTGACAAGGTGGACTGATTTCCATCCAAGTGATTTAAATGAGGCGCCGGGGAACCGCGATTTAAATCACTGGTGTTTGCTTTTTACATTGGCAGGAGAGGCAGCTTTAATGATGTATGGTCCTGCTGCTGTGGCTAAAATCTAAATCCCTGGAATATTCCCTCTAGATAATCTCCAAAGTTCATGCTTTTGCCTCTGGCTAGCGAGCTGCACACAAGGGACAGAATTCTTGGCACAGCCGGGCAGTTTGGAGCTGCTGCGCTTGTATTGGCAGCCTGAAACAGGCAGCTCAGAGGGAAGGTGCCAAATGGGTTGGTTTTAAGTACCTCTTGGCTTCTGCTGAGCAGAGAACTAAAGGAGAGAGTGCTCTGGAGAGCAGGAAAGCACAGGAAGGGGTTTGGCAGGACTGCTGGAGCAGACAGGAGTGTGTCTGAGCCGGGCAGTGCTGAGCCATGAGCAGCAGGACGGGGCAGGAATTGGCTGAAATGCTCATACAGGCAGGACAGGACAGTGTGAGCCATGTGCAGCCAAGGAATTTAAGTTTTCCAAGGTGGATATGAAGGCATTAAAAAAAAAAATTCAAGTCTGTCTGGCTGGACAATTCACAGTGTAGCTGAACACTACAGTCTCAGGGACTCTGAGCAACCTGCTCTAGTGGAAGATGTCCCTGCTCATGGCAGGGGGTTGGACTAGATGGCCCTTAAAGGTCCCTTCCAACTCAAACCATCTTCTTATTCTCTGATTCTATACTATTAATTAAAATAATATTTTTTTAATGGAAAAGCTTGAAACTTTTTGATGAATAATTAGTAAAGAGATGGCTGATATTCAAGGTGGCCTTTCTTTTTTTTCTGCTAGCTAAAAGAATGTTCTATAAAAACAAAGTTATATCAGTAAATAATTTGTTTGACCTTACATTAATTAGTTCTTCATTTTTACATTTTGCAGCATTAAAAAAGGTGAATGCCATACTTCTTTACCAGTAGGGAATCTCACACAACATGTTTCAAGTTGCACTTGGATGGTTAGTGGGCCTTAAGGATGTGGAAAGGCAGTGTTTTACTTATGTGTCTTATTCATTAAATAGGAGCCTGTCAAAGTGCTGAGTATTGAAAACAATAGATGAGGGCAGTATTTCATCTTATGATGTCTTTTTAAAGAAGGATCTTTTACTCTCACCCTTAGCTCTTGGATTTAACAGATCCTGACTTTTTGAGTTTCTGACTTGGCTGGTCACTACTACAGAGGTTGAAGAAGCTGAAATCAAAAAAAACAGTCTTTTGGTTCCAGCAAAAGTGACCATGAGCTTATGTATTTCTGTAAACATCAGTTCTGGGTGAGCCAAGTTAGTTGGTTTGACCTCCTCTTATCTGCAGTGACAAACATGTGACATCCAGATTGAGCATTTTCATTCAGGTGTGTAATACATTGTAATAAGTTTACACAGTGAACATTGAATCTTGGACTACAAATACATTTCTTCTTGTTTTCAAAACAAAAAGTATTTATGGTTTGAAAATCTGTTTCCACTTTCAAAAAGTTTGTTGGGTTTTTTTGTTTTTTGGTTTTTTTTTGCTGTTGCTTTTCTCCATCCTGGTGTGCATTTGCCAGCAACTCTTCCTCTTTCATGTTTTCATTTCTCCATCCACAAAGAGAGGAAAGCTCCTGCCATATGTGTGCAACCCAGCAGGATTCCCGAGTTCTGAACCTGCAATTAATCCTAACTACTGTTATTTCTTTATTGCAGAAGGCACTTTTCTCACCTTGCATCACGGAAGCAGCACGACGACACACATCTCACCATCTCCTTTCCATTGTGTGCAGCACCCCCTGCCCTTCCAGATCCTGCAGAGATGATTAACACCACCTGACACAATAGCAGTTCCCTGACATGCCTTCCTGAGGCATTTTGTGAATGCTACAAGCTTCAGAAATCCTGTCAGGGAGGAGGGACAGACGTGCCTCACCCGTGTGGTCGATGCGAGCTCGCGGGGTGTGTGGTGCTGGTGTTCCAGGGCCAAGCACTCGATGGTGTGGAGGGCTCTGCTCTTCTCTATCTCCTGGCTCCTGTAGCCGTGGTAATAGTGTGTCCTGAAAGATGTGGCTGGCACAGAGCATTCCCCTTATCACCTGCAACAGGACACCTGAGGAGCAGGAGCTGCCTTCTCCCACCATGGCTGGGTTACTGCAGAGCGTGGTGGAACTGGCAGCACTGGCCCTCCTGCACTGGTCTCCTCTCCTGCCCAGCTGCCTGCCCTCCCCAACTCTCCTTCATGCACACACTCATCCAAGGGAGGCAAAACCAGGCAAATATTAATAATTGCATTATGAGTTCCAAAGCCAGGAAGCTTGACTGGTCTTTTTATCATTGATGTGATAACTGGTGAGCAGAGAAGATACCATCAGAAGTTGCTTTCATCTCTGGAGATAGTGAATGAACTAGATATGTATCTTAGACTTGAAAAGGATTCTCATTGAAGGCTCTTCTGAAAGTCCTAATCTCTCTGGTTCATTTGTATATTTTGAAACTTGTTAACACCCCACTCTCCCTCCTCTGCACAGGGCTGTAATCGTGGAGGAGCTTCAAAGGGCTTCTGCCTCCTTATGTTTCTGAGGGAGGCTGGGCACCAGGCCTCCTTTACCCAGCTACCTGTTAGGAGAAAACAGAGCTATTAAAGGATATCTATTTCAAACACTGTGACCAAAGGGAACAGTAACACTTTGGCCTCCGTGGCTCTTTTCATGTGTGAATCTCGAAGTGCTCTGGCGTAACTGATTTGAAGCAGAAATCTCATTAATTAACATTTGCATCTGGGATGCAGGGATGTGTTCTGCAAGTCAGCAACGATGTGAACATTACTGATTTACCACCAGATGAGAGATAATGTGTAGGTTATGATGATTTTGTTTTAAAAATCTCAGTTGGTTTTGGTTACAGAGAGGGATCTGCAGCAGAGCTTTACACCACAGAGCCCTTAAGCTGGATGGGAAGCCCAAGCATAGTCTTAAATATTTGTGCCCAATTCCTTTCTCTCCCTAAAGTTACAGGGATGTGGAGGAGGAGACTGATGTCTAAGTGGAGATTGGATATTTTCCCCTCTGTCATCTGTTGTGTCAGTAGTTGTCAATTGAACTCACAGAAGTTTGATGCTGTCCCTGGCCTAACTGAGAGCCACGGAAAGTTCTGTGGGCTCTTTGTTGGAAACCAGGATTTTACAGAAGCCATTGACTCAGAAAAATTTCTGGGAAGGAAAGGCAGGGTTGATCCATGATTTGTGGTGGCCATTGCCCTCTGGGCTGCACAAAAGCTGCCCTCAGTGGTAACTCAGGGTGGACTTCATGGCACTTGCTAACAGGGACTACAGACACCTGGGTGCAGAGCAAGACCCGTCCTGCCATTTGGCTCCTCACCCCACTGCAGTCCCAGCAGGAGGAGAGTGGGAAAAACAAGCTGCTTCTTCACCTGGAAAAACCTGTTTTTCATTTCAGCTCAACTGCCATATCCTTTGCTATCAGCCCCTGAAGCACAGATGACCCAAACAAACCCAAGGAGATCTGTGTGGAGATCTGGGAGAGGAGAAGCCTCCGGACCAGGAGGGCTGGAGATCAGGACAGTGTTTCACAAGGTCTCTCCTCAAGGGCTGTCACTTGGGAAGCCAAAGCTGAGCCTCCAGTGCAGTTATTCAAGTGACTCAGCTGGCAGAGCACAGCCTGTGCTCTGCCTGATCCCAGTCCTCTGCCTGATCCCAATCCTCTGCTCCAGTACCAGACTCAACAAGCAAAGCCTAATAAGTCCCCAAAATACAGCGGTACAATAATGAAGAGTTCTGTGCCACGCTTAGCAATAGAAAAGCACATGTAATGAGGGACTTAATTTGGAACATATCATTTGTCACATAATTTGGAGGCACATCTCAAAACAGTGCACAAGAATGGAGTTTGCTGCACCAGCTGAAGTCACCCCAAACGTTCTTTGTTTGTTGCAAAATCCCTTTTTAAATCTAAGCCCTCAGAAAAGAACCTGGAGCCAATAAATGACAAAAGAATAAATGTTCGCAACACGTATTTTGGATTTGGTTCAAACACAATATTAGAAAGCTGAATTAATTGTGTTTGTATCAAACCCAAATATATTTTATGAAACAATGAAGCCTCTTAAATGGCTAACTGCTGCCCAGAATATATTTTCCCTGAACCAAACTAGATAACAGCATATCCTTCTTAAATTGGTCAGAAGAACTGGCTGCCAAATGACTATTCTCTGCCCCATATTTATTCACCATCTGTGACTTCCACATCAATTTGCTCATTTTAAAAATCAAAACTTGAGGGTTTTTTTCTTCCTCTTCCCTCTCTCTTTTCCCTTCTCTGCCAGGGCTGCAGGGTAGATCCAATGGCTGAAAATGAAGCCTTGTTGTTCTTCCTTCTGCAGGAATGGTTTCTGCCAAGGATGCTGAGGGCTGAGGTCTGATGGAGTGTGGCTCCTTCCTCTCTGCAGGTTATGGATGGGCAGCAACTGGGAGGAATTCCCTCAAGAGACCTGTCTTTCCACAGAGGAATGCTGGAGAGTGTAAGAGGGAGAGGGGAGAATCAAGCTTGCCCTTTTGTGGCAAACTTACCAACCCAAAAGTCTGCATTTGCTTGATAAATCGTGGCTTACGGAGGAAGCAAACAACTCCTAGGAAGGAGGAGAATTAGGGAAATTGGTTTGAGATTCCAGTGATTCAACATCACTATATTTTTTCTACTTCTGTTCTTAAAAAACCCCACGATATTTTATGAGTAAAGAATATTCATGGTGCCCTGTAACAAACTTCTTAGTCCCTCTCTGTGCTCATCATCCCCCTGACCAAGGCAGGGAGCAGGTAGGACCTCCCTGGGGCAGGAATTAAGCACTGATTAGAGTCCTTTTTTGAATATCTCTTAACACAACAAACGTGAGGTCATTCCCAGGCATTAGTGGCAGCTAAATTTATGACAAGAAATGCTGTTTCATGCAGAGTGTAATCAGCTGATGACACCCCACCACCACTGCCGAGAGATTGAGGAGCCAAACAGTGCTGAATTTTAGGAGTGATTCTTGCTCTGCATCCTAAGTAGGTACTCAACAGAATACACAAAGCTCAGGCTATAAAGGAATATAAAAAGACTAAAATTTTCAGAAGGAATTTGTCTTGCTCTTCCATCCCCAGTTTTTGCATCCCTCCCTTTGTAGCATCACCCACTTGTTACTATAGTAGCAGCCCGGGGTATTGTAACCCTGAGCTGGTGTTGGCCACTCTCAGAGAGAAATCAATCCACTACAACAAAGCCAGGGCTCCTGCATTTGAGAGAAGACAGCTGCTCCCATGCTTGGCTTAGAGGTCTTGAATTGTAAATACCACGCCGGTACATTGAAATTCTGAGCAGAACTTACGATGGAGCCGTGGATAAATACATTCTCACACAATTACACATCACTGTGGGCTGATGTCTTGCAATTCCAGAGGGTGGATCAGTTAAACACTCCTTACATTTGTTTGTTCAAGCTGGAAAGCGGGGGTTGCTTAGCACAGGTTTTCCCTGAGTGGCTTGACATGACCCCGAGCTTCATCCAACCCTCTGGTTTTGTTTGACATGAATTCATTCTGAGGCGAGCAGATAACTGCCTGTACCCTCTGCACAGCTCGCAGGAAATGCAGCCCTGAATCTTGGGCTCGGATTTTATGAGCCTTTCCCAACTGCTCCATGGAATTGATGCAAATCTTTTGACGAACTCTGAAAACTGATGTGTTTTGCTTTGGGTTTATGTTGTGCCGTGTGTACTTTAGATGGCCCTAAGTCAGAAACCTGTCTGAACATCCTTTGCTATAGACATGAGGTGGAAACTCCCCAAGAAAAGGCTGCCCTGTGCCATTTCTGGTACTTTTTGGGAAACATTAGCAGAACATTTGGGAAACATTTTTTCCCTGAGGTTTTGGGATAATTCCACTCCTTCCTCTGCTGAAGGGTGTTTTAGCTGTAGGTACGAATCAGAGTTTATCTTTGGGATGAAAGCCTCATTCATTGTCCTTTTATCTTCACCCTGGCTACACAGCTACTCTGCAGATGGCAAGAGAAAGATGTCATCTGGAGGCAGCAGCTGCTGTGATGGGAGATGACGGGAAGGTGGGTGTGGGGGTGCTGCTCTCCTGCCTGAACCACGATCAAGTCAAGTGAACAGTGCAGTGAAAGGAGATGAAGGAAAAAGGAAACACTCTCCCAGGCAATTTTCTTGGAGGAATAAAATTACACGGGGAATGATTGACAAATTAGGAGCACTTTGCACCTAATTTTAATGTTATCCCATCTTAGGGAGCAGAAATATGTTACGTTTCAAATTACCCACTTTGCCAGTTGCTGCCTTCTCTCGAATCCAAATCAACTTAGGCATTTGGTACTAAATCTTAAGGAAACAAACTGCCTTCTATGCTACACTGCATTCTTAAAACAGCTTTATTTGAAAGTCCAGCTGAGCAAGTTAATTTAGGCAGTGAGCTGGCCCGTGACAGTTCAGCACTTGTTACTGAGGCCAGTTACTTCTCCGGGTACAAATCACACTGCCAGGTAAACCTGAGCTAAACCTGACCTTGGGCTCTTAACTCAAAGCCATCTGATATCCATGAGAGACTTTCAATTGACTGAATGGCTCCTGAAGTAGATCTTGGGTGACATCAGCAGTCAGTGGTGGCCTCGCTTGATTTAGTGGCCCCAGTGACCCACATTCAGGGAAAAGGAGGAGCAATTTCCCAAAGCCCTCTCTTCCCCTACTCTATCCTGACAACAGCTCTCTTGTGCCAGCTCTAGCTCCATCCTACAGCTGGTTTTATGCCTTTGCCCTAAGGGAACCTCCTGGAGGCAATCTGATGTCTCTGGAGGCTTATTCTATATGTCTATATCTATATATAGATAGATATAAATGTGATGGTCCCAGTGCCAGAATTCGTGATGCAGAGGGAAGATCTGAAGCCAGGCTTTAAAGCTCTCTTCAAGCTGGGCTGCTCCTCAGTGTGTCTTTGAAGCCCTTTCCCATGGCCTTCAGTCCTTGCAGGCCTGCTGGCAGTGCCATGTGCCCATTTTATTTAATGTAAGTGATCTGAAACCACCAGTTCAACATCCCAATTTAGTAATGAGACTTATTGAAGCTCATGAGCTGCCTTGGCTTGCAACACAATTAAATTTCAGGAAATAGAAAATATTCCTGTGAGGCTGGTGGGTTTGTAATACTATTTGGGGCTTAATGCATAATAAAAACGTGCCATGTAAGGTTTAATATAATATGCAACAGCCCTAAATGACCAGTGAAAACATTATGTAAATTTTAAAGGAAGTTATTGCCTCCTGTAAATGATAATTTATCAATGGCTTGTAAAGAAAGGGTTTTCCTCGTGGTTATGAACCAAAGAAAACACAGACACAAGCAGGCATAAAAGGGTTATAGAAACAGAAGGTCAAGAGAAAGATGTACAGTAGGAATTGTGTGGGTCTTCTTGTCAGCCAAGGTAGGAAAGTAGTGCATTATTATTTCTCTGTACTAACAGACAACATTCAGCCAAAATAAAACAGAAACTACATTTGCTTAAAAATAATTAGACTTTTTTTGGGTGCAGTGCCTGCAATTTACTTTTTCTTCTCTTTCCCACTTTTAGTATTTGTTAAACATTTCCTAGACTTTTATTTGTAAACATATGGGTAAAAAACACTTGTATTTATTGTCAGTGCACCTCCTGTATTCTGAATTCTCGAATTCACCAAGTGGAACACTGCAAGATTCTCAAAGTGCCCAGCATTAGAGTGTCCAGGGCTCCTCTGGGGATATCTGCTGGCTGATGCCATCACCATCAGGAGAGAGGAGCAGCCACCAGTGCTGCCCAGGAGCGAGCAGACGTGGGCTGGCTTCCATCACATGAGACGTGGGCTGCCCTAAGAGCAGGGAGGGCTGGGAGAAAGGATGAAACCATAGGATAGATTCACACAATGATTCCCAGCCTTCCTTCTTTTTTTTTGGCCAGTGTGGATAGAGCTTGGCCCCAAGAGGCAATCCCACCCCATCCCCGTGCCTCACACTGCAACGGCTTTTGAAAAATGTTCCCACTGTTACGGAGCCCTTTTTGCAGCCGTGCCATCAATTCAGCACGAGGAGATATTTCATGTGAAATGTGCCACCAAGACAAGGAGGCATTTGCATTGTTAATTCCTCACATGTCAAACAAATACCATTATTGCAAAATGAATGCAGCCACCCAGCTGAGAAACAGCTCCATTCACGGCGACTGAGGGCAACGTAAAAAATGAATGAACTCTGCTGATTGCAAGTGTCATCAGAAATTAATAAGGCTCTTGGAGTTTTTCTCTCAGAAGATGATGAAAGCTTTGTGACTGTTTGTTTCTAGTTGTTGAGCTTCATCCCTCTCTGAGGTGTGAGGGATCATCCCTGGCTTCAGCTTTAAGGGTCCTGAGTGCAAGCAGTGGTTTTGTTGTTGACCTGGGGATTGATCTTCCCAATGACATTGAGGGATGTGACCCTCAAGTCTTGGCAGCTGAGGAAATTTTGTGCCCCTGCCCAACTGGACTCCCAAGTGAGGTGCTTGTCTGCTGTCATTGCCTCCTCGACACCAGATCCTTCCCGGTTTGCAAGAATCAGCTGTGAAATTCCTGGTCCCTCTCCTTTGGAATGATTCTTCTTTCTTATTTCCTCTCACCCTGCACCCTTCCTTCAGCAGACACTGTTGTTTCCTACCCTCCTTTTCCCATCCCTTGTTTCTTCTTCCCCTTTTCTGCTCCATGGCCATGGTATTTTTGTGTCTTTGTGTTGGTAATAACAACTTCAGCTCTTGGAAAATTAGTGGAGATGAACTCGTTATGTGACAAATCAAACATAAACAGCTCCAAAAAGCCATTTTGAAGCATTTGTCTGCATTTGTATATTCATCTGCTAGATGAATCACTTGAGTTATAAAAATTGTGGAAGAGAAAAATCTAATGGAAATGATAATATGATTACTGCCCATAATTCTCACCAATCAAGCATATCAGTTACACACAAGCAGGTTGTCTGGATGTCTGTGGGGGTTTTTTATTTCATTATTTAAATCTGATTAAACAACTGATTGTAGGCCCTTATGTACCTTTTCACACAGTTTATACTTGAAGTGAGAAGCAACAGCTAGATATTTATTTTATTTCATTTTATGACTGTGCAGCAGTGAAGCCTCACAGGGCTGAAGGCTCTGTGCCCTTCTCTGTATCATCTTGTTTCAAATATTGAGAAAACACAGGAGATATATTTATTTACAGCTGCACTTATTGAGGAGCTAATAAACTGGTCTCCATGTCAACCTACTTATTTATTTGGCCTGTGTTTGAAAGCCTCTCCTCTGTGTGTTGAGCAGACACAGCTAAGGAATTAACATCTTTTTTGTACCTTAATGATAATATCAAAGCATGTGGCTGAAATACAGTGATCACCTTGCACAAATAGTGACAAGATGCAGCCTCAATGTCTTATATTAGGAAATCATATACCCAGCAAATGGTATTTAAAAAATGTTCAGGTATGAAGAAAAAAGCCCACTGTAATGAGAAGCTGCTGCAAGGAGATTGGATATTAATTTTAAGAAGGTTATAAATCCTTAAGTTGATGGGTTGAACACAAAGGAGAAGTGCATAAGGAGGTATTTACTCTTGGCATTATTTTTTAAGATGAAATAATTTATTGCAAAACAACCCAGCTACTGTTACAAACTCCAGGGTTGTTCTGAACAAACTGAGGTCCAGCTGTGTCAGCCTTGCTCCCCAGAAATGCTGTGCTACAAGGAAAGGATTCAGGAAGCACTGAGCCCAGTTTTTCCAGCAAAGAGGGCACCCAGCTGTGCCATGGCAGGGTAGAGCTGGGCTGGGGGGGCAGATGGCAACGAGAGCAGGGGGAACGTGGAGTCCCTGCTGCACTGGTGGTGTGCCAGTAGGGCAGGAAGTGTCCCACTGGAAAACAACAGCATTCCTATCACTAGAGGCTCCTATTCCTGCTCCTGATTTTTGTGTATTTATTAATATGAAGAGAAAAGAGAGAGAGTCCCTGCTTCTCATGGCAGCAGTTTGGAGAGGGCAGCATGCAGCCCCCGGGGCTGAGCTGGGCACAGGTTGGCAGGGTGGCAGCGCTACAAGGGTGGGTGGCTGTCCCCAAGCAGGAGTTCTTCCCTCTGGAAGGCAAACTGCACCCATCTGGGGCTGACTTCAACACTTTCTGCTCCTTTGCTCCCCCTCACTCAGCTCTCTGAGCTGCCACACCACTCCTCTTTCCCCTCATGGCAAGCACAGCTTGGCCAGCCTGGCCCAGGAACACGCTCAGGACCACGGGGGGAGGTGAAGCCAAGTGAAATCCGGGCTCACAGGAGCTCAACCCCAAAGCACAGCCCAGCTCTGTGAATGTCTCTCCATCCTGAGGTGAAAGCACAAAAATAGAGCTGAAGAATGCTAGTTTGTACATCTGCACAGTCATACCCACAGTGCCATCCCCACAGGATGTTTGAGTGTCTCCTGTAGGGTCTTTTAACAGTTCTTTGGGATAATCAACAGTTTGTCTCTACATAAATAAAAGGAATTTTTTTAATATATTTGAATCAGAGAATCATTTAGGTTGGAAAAGAACTTTGAGATCATCAAGTCCAACTGTTCCCCCAGTGCTGCCAAGGCCAAAACTAAACCACGTCCCCAAGTGCCGCATTTACATGTTTTTTAAATCCCTCCAGGGGTGAACTGAGAGCAATTCCTACCTTTCCCTGAACAGGGTTTTGGCTTGATATTTCAGAGTAATTAAAAAAAAAGGTCTCCTAACAACAGCGCTTTGGGATCCTCGGAGGAAAAGCAAAATATTCTCATTAAATACAGAGTGATCCGTATCAGCTAGATACAAACACTACTCCAGTTGTGTGATTCAGTAAATATATTTAGCCAAGATAATCAGGTATAGCCTGATTCAACACACTATTTACCCACCTGCTTTTCAGAACAGCTTATTGAGGAAGAAACAGAGCCAGAGAGCAACGGATCCAGTCGTGCACATCCAGGCCAGGACACCTGCTTAGTGCTCATCTTCTGCTGATTTCAGTGGGGTCAGCCTGGGAGCTACTGGGACTACTCCAGGTTTGTTATTTCAAAACCAACATCTTTTCATTTGGGTTATTGTGCCATAAAGTCCCTGGCTTCACCCTGCCAAAAGCCACTGGTAATGAGGTGTGTGCAGCACACAGTCATTAAATGTGGAGTGGTGTCTTCCTGACCTGGGCACCAGAACCTGGGTACTTCTCATCTTGTTGATGTGCCATTGCACTAATGGAGCCTTTTGGAACTACTCCATTTGTAAGCAAAATCCAGGTTTTAAAACCGGTCTCCAAAAGGTATCTGCTCATTTAATTCATTTGTGGTAATAGCCTCAAATGAGAGGCATTCATTTCCTCTTAATGTAACTATATTATGAAATTCTATTGTGAATGAGGCACTTGCAGGAAATCTTAATTATTTTTTAAAGCTTTACTTCCTTTCAGACAGACAGATTTAGAAGATACATTTGCTCTTGTACAAATGAGCCCTTTCTGCAGCTCTGAACAGACTTTCCCAAGTTAGACTCAAAAACGCCACAGGTTTTCTGGGGAGAAAAAAGAAACCCAAAGAACAAAACTTCCACCCAGTTTTATGTATCCCACTGCTTTTTGATAGTTTTAAAAAAAAATCGATAGAATACAATATCTTTACATATTTTTTCTATTAAAAAACAACATTTTTTTCCCTCCAGTGATAACAGAGGCAATTTGACATGTTTGCTAATGCCTCACACCACTCAAGTGACAATAGAGCTTGACAGCAACTGGGAACCACAATGGCTTCACAGAGGGGACTAGAGAAGTTCTTAAACCATTCTTAAGAAAATCATAGAAGGAAAACCACTGTTGTTGTACGGGAACTATTTTGGCATGTGAATACAATGGACACTTTGCTCTCAGCCCAGCTCTGTTAATGCTTTGCCCACCAGCACTGGAGCTTATATGGTTTTTTTTTTTAGTTTAATATTTGCATTGCAATTCAAGACAGACATTTCTGCTACTCACATTTAGGTTGGAACAGGCAGGAAAAGCAAGACAGTTCCTGCCTTGGTACTCGTGAGCAAACAACTCTGAGCTGCAACTGTGCATGTTCAAGGGGATCGAATGGCTCTCTGGAAGCAAAGAGTCTTCCTCACTCATGCTCTGGGATGTGCATTAGCTGCTCTCTCCAGAGACTGGCAGTAAGTGCTACATCTCTCTAAGTACTGTTCCCAGTGGAAAAGTGTTTTTTCTTCCTGTTACCCAGCTCCCTATTATTTACCATTAGCACTAAAGGCATTTTCAGTTCAGCACAATGGATCACCACTCCTATACAGAACCTGGGGATAGGCCAGCAGGAGCTGGGGCAGTCCAGGGGGGTGTCTCTTTTTGTCTTTCTGTCCCTTTGGAGACTCTGTTATTAAGCTCTTGCTGCCAGAGGGTTGCATTTGTTTGATAGATGCAGGTACACCTAACAAAGGGAGCGGGGAGGGAGAGGGGCTGGTGAGGAGACAGAGCATTTTCAGCTGGGATTTCAGTGGTACAAAGATACAGACATGTGTTTATAATCCAGAGGATTTTTTTATTTATTCTAAAAGTGCTTGCAAGATTAATGGTACCCTGGAAAAATCAATAGTAACTCATCACAGGCAAAATCTTCTGGAACACAAAATCCCGCTGGAGGGGACAAAGCAGAGTTATGGCAGTCGGCAGCAGGGCTAATGAGCCTGTGATTAAAACTGAGGACTGGCTGTGTCACTCTGCACCTCTCCTACAAGCTTCCTGGGAAAAATGGCCCATTGGAGTCCTAGATCCTGAAAATCATTTACCCACCCTTAAAAAAGAAATAATTTATCCACCATTGAATGAAATAATTAGGCAGCTTAGACTTCTAAATGCAACTTGAGAACCACGGCCCTTCATCTCTCTCTGCCTTGGTTTCTCTGCTCTAAAACTGTGAAGTTGCCTTTCTCCTGTTGAATCTTTTTGTCTTCTCAGACTGTAACCTGCTGAAAGGCATCTTTGGCTGTGTGAACACACAGTGCTTTGCCCAGGAGACTCCCGATCTTGCCAAAACACCTCAAACTGCCGCTCTTAACAGAAATATTTTCAGTGAAGAAGTTTGGGCTGAAATATGCTTCAGAGGGAAAAATAAAGCAAAGCAAGAAACAGATTTCCAGGAGGGAATTTGTCAAATGAGTCCCTTAAATCTCATCAGGAAAAGCACACTGTGAAGGATAGCCTTGAACTGCTGGGAGATGAAGTCATTTTGCAACATGTTTTGAACAGCAGCCGTTAGGTTTTCAGGGTGCTGGTAAGTTATATGGGCTGGTGAGATGATCTCTCTTCCAAGAAGCCACCTGAAAAGAAATGCCAATTTAAACCCACTGGATATCCTCATAATTCCTGTGAATGCAAACTGAAGATGGAAACGAGGTTGCAGAGCATTTCTGGCACAATGCATTTGCAAGGTCTTATTTGGAAGGAATGAAACTGCATATGTTGAAAGTTATTCTAATAATATTTATCAGAAGAAAAGACCTCACAGAGGCAGCTGCCAGGGCTGAATCAGAATGTGTCAACATCCTCCTGCCTCTGATCTACATCAGATCTAAAAGATTTGGCAAGAAATCTGGATCAGAGCAATTACCTATATGGCTATTTGTTAAAGGGTTGTCTCAAACACAGCACTCAGAGAAATTGAACTGTCAGAAGCTAATACAGGAATAATAAGAGGACATTTCGTCTCCATTGGACACCAGAGATGAATAGCAGGTATGTCTGAATGGTTAAAAAAATAAATTGAATATGTATTTGGCTTTAGTTTTTGTTAAAGGACTATAACATGAATAATGAATATTTTAAAGAGAGAAGACTGGGCCTTCAATTTCTTTCAATAATGTTAGTGTTGTATATACTGGTTTGAATAAAATACATTTCATAAAACACCTACACACAGCTCTGCAATGCATTATGGATGGCTCCTCTTGAGAAATCTTACATTGCTTTCAATTTTGACAGAGTGATATAGTAATAATAGAAAATTCAGGCATAATATTCAGCCTGCATCTTTTTTCCCCTCTCTATTATTTTGTGCCACACTGGGTGAGCACTGATGTGCTTTCCCTGTGCTTCCCTAGGCAGCTCACACGGTGCTGTGGTACTCCCAGAAGGAGGGATCTGCTGCCCTGGAAGGTTGTGTCCTGTGTTGTGGGGGCTGAGCATGGAGGCTGGAGCAGATCTTGCTCCTTAAGGATCCCAAAGGAACAGAGTATCTGCACAGAAAGAGGCTGCCAAGGCAGGAGGAGCTGCCACCAAAACACAAACACATGCTGTGCTTGATTAGAAGTCAAATCATGTGGCCTGAGAGGTGTCCCTTGGAAGCGATGGAGAAAACCTGAGTGCTTGGACACGGACTGAGGGAGCTCTCCACGTGTGGGAAAGAGTAGCAGGGAGAAGCAGCACAAAGTGGAGCAGGGAGAAAGACATCAAAGAGCCCAACACAGTGTTGGAAGGAGGTTCCTGTGGTGTTACTGGTGGTGCAAGACGTTCTGGAAACAACGTGGGGCAAGAAAACTCCTGTTTGTTTTCTCCTGGGAGCAAAGGCCGGGATGACACTTCATGGTGTCCTTGCCCCATGACATGGTTTGCCCACTGCTGCCAGCCTCACAAAACCTTTCCCAGACACCCAGACTGCAGGAAGAAACCTGTTAACTGGTTGGAAACCAGTTACCTGGCCAGATAGGGTGGGTGGGGAGGCAGGTCATCCTTCCCGTGCCCTGCTGCATCCTGCCAAAGGGCTGCAAAAGCAAAATAAAGTCAGGGTGCAGGTGAGGTGTTCACCTCTTGGCCCTCACATCCCCTCCTTTCCAGGTGACTTTGCCTTGAGCAGCCTTCTTGATAAATCTTCTGGATTTCTTTCCCATCAGGGCTCTTATCCTCCATGTGGGTGGGCCCTTGTGTTAGCAGCAGGGCAGATGCTTTTGGCTTCCTGCTATGCGTGCACAGCCTAATTTCTAGGCAAATTATGAGGGGAATTGTGAAATGCTGCTGGAAACAATCAGGCTTTTGAACTAAAAAGGGATCTGTTATTGATGAACACATGGTAAATCAGGCAGCGCCGTCCCCAGCCGGATTCAAACAGCAAGAAAGCAGTGAGGAACAAGGAGAAGGTGCTACAAAGGTGGAAAAAGCAGCACTAAATACCACCCAGGGCCATGGATCACCAGGATCCACCAGCACTTGAGACAGCCTTTTGCTGATATTCCTGGGGCTGTGATGGCTGCAGGTGCTGGGACAGGAAAGGCCCAGGGACACACAAACACCCCTCACCGCTGGGTTCTGAAATTTCAGAGAGAGAACTTCCAGCTTCTCCCAGATTTGGAGACATAATTTTTCAGTCTTTTCCAAATCTCAAGAGGTACATGGTTAATATCCAAACATAAGTATTCCGAAGTGAAAAGGCTAAATAAACTCTCTGGCAAAAGGAAATAGCAAAAACAGCCACCAGAACTAACTTTGCTTTGGCAGTGAAAAACCTCCTGGTCATGGACCCCATGAGCCACACCACAGAAAGGAGGAACAAAACCTACCCACAAGACCCACACTCAAAGGGTTCCCCAGAACTCAAATTGTTCCCCAGAACAATTAGCAATCACAACCTTCTGTTCCTTCCAATTACTGCCAGCCATGGCTGAGCCTCCCACCAGGTAAAATGAGAGGGTTTGGCTCCGAAATGTGTAACAGCTGATTAGCTGAGAGCTCCCCAGGAGCTGTGCCCGCTGTGGGAAGGCACAGGGCAGGGAGAGCACGGCAGCACTTGGGGTCACACCTGCACACACACAACACCCTCACACACAGAGCGTTAAAATCAAAATATTACACTTAAAAGAATCAGGCAGGAACCCACTCTACTGAGGACAGTGGGGGAATGCCTGCTAAAGGTGGGGAAATGGAGCTGCTTTGAAATGCATAAATACAGGAGGCTGGAGGCAGATGGAGTCTCCAATCTGCTTTTGACACGTGCAGAACATCAGATTGTAAAAGCCTGAAGGTTTGGTTGGGGACCTACCTGTGCCTCCAGGGGAGTCAGCCCTGCTCCTCTTTGAATTTCATAGAATCATGGAATCATGGAGTGTGGGGGTTGGGAGTGACCTTCAAGATCATCCAGTTCTGCCCCCTGCCATGGGCAGGGACACCTTCCACTAGCCCAGGTTGCTCCAAGCCCCGTCCAACCTGACCTTGGACACTTCCAGGGATGGGGCAGCCACAGCTTCTCTGGGCAACCTGTGCCAGGGGCTCACCACCCTCACAGGGAAGAATTTCTTCCTAATATCCAATCTAAACCTACCCTCTGTCAGTGTGAAGCCATTCCCCTTGACCTGTCACCACATGTCCTTGTAAATAGTCTCTCTCCATCCTTCTTGTAGGTTCTCTTCAGGTACTGGAAAGCTGCAATTCAGGTCAGCCCAAAGCCTTCTCTTCCCCAGGCTGAATTTCATCCTTACTCACTTTTTAGTCACCTGCACCAGTCATTTTTCACTCCTGCTGCCTCTCCAGTGGTTTCTACCTCTGCTGGCCACCATGTGTGCAACTGGGGAAAAACAGGACAAGTAAGAGTAAAAAGAGAGGGAGGAAGGGAAAGGAGATCAGAGGAACTCCAAAGTTGCTGTTAGCCACTGATTATGGCAACAGGAGGGTTGTGTGGAAGGGGTACTCCAGCAAACCCTTCTTTTCTGGGACCTGCAGAAGACCCAGTTTATTGGGAAGCTGTAGGGAAGTCCTGTGAGAAGTCCCAGAGTCCTCCTTGCAAACACCTCTTGCACACAGGGTGTAGGACTCAGGGAATAGTGGAGCCAACGAGTAAGAGGAAAAGAAAAGAGAATGAGGGAAATAAAAAAGGACTAAAATGAAAGAAGGAGTGTGAAGATAAAGAGGAAAATTTGAGGAGGAGGGATTACAAACTACTTCTGAATAAACAAAACCAGGGAGGGGACAGTGAAGAGCAGGACTGAGACACACTCCTGTGTGCTCCTTTAAGTCCTCCCCATATGTAGGACAGAATAAGTTTTTCCAAGGAAATGGAACGGTTCAATACTATTTGTGACAAATTATCTGGGGGAAAAAATACAATATCCCTGTCAGCTTTCTTGCTGAATGGCTCTGCCTGGTAGCCAGCTGCCTGCCAGCTGCCTGCCAGCTTTTGCTAACATCACCAGATCTAAAATTATAGTTGTGGGACAGTTTTTGCTGCCTGTCTGCAGTTCTTGGGAATTGTCCAACTAGATCTGTGCAGTGGTTTATCCTGTCTAATGTCCTGTCTCAATGGTCACTAAAGCAAGTGCTTGGGAGGGCTGTTTCTGGTCTCTATTTCCTTATTCTTTTCTACCCAAATTTTCTTCTCTTTTCTCTCCCATCTCTTTCACTGTCTTACAACTATCTCATTTGCCATCTTCTTAATTTTTTTCTACCATCTCAACTCTGATTGCTAAATCGTTCTGTCTCTTCCATCCCACAGTCCCCCTGATATCAATAACCATATTTATTTCTGCACTGATGCTGTGGGATGATCCATAGGATTCAAGTGGGAAACAGAGCCCCTTCTCCAGCCTCTGCATGTGGGATGAGACCCTGGTAACAGAAACGGGCAGGGACCAATTGAAAATGGGGAGTGAATTGCATTTCAGGTCTGCACAAGGACATTTAGAGCTTGGGCTGCTTGGCATAATTGTCTGAACTCCCCACAGAAAAAGCCCAAGGGCTGAGTGGGCCAGGGAGGTTTTCAGAGCACTGTGGCTCATTACAATGATAGATGCCTTAGTTGCAGAGTAACAAATGTAATCCTTGAGATATCCTAGGTCTAACTTTTTCGAAGGCAATAATAGACCCGTGGCTGCAAGCAATTTATTTTTTTTTATATTTTTAAAGAACGGAGACTAAATACACAGACAGCCTTTCAATTTGTTGTTTTCCAGATACTACTGAAGCTTAATGGATAAATAAGTACAAAATTAAAGGCTCATTATGCACCCCACAAAAAGTCCCTGCCATTTGTTAAACCTTTCAGAGGAAGCCAGGAACACGGAGAAGTGCCCATTAGGAGGATAAACATATCACAGATCTGAATGTCAAATCAAATTGAGCAAAGAATAATTAGCTTGGTGAGCATTAGAAGGGAGAGTCTGGTGTCACAGAGACCTGTGTTTACCTGTCTGTCCTTTCCCAGCTGGCTCAGAAGGCGCTGGGGGCTGTGCAGGAATTGATGAGCCTGGTGCAAACCTCACAGCTCACATCCCTGGGAGAAGCCTGTTCCTCATTTCAGACACCACTTTTCTTCCATCTTGAAGAAATTGTCTGTAAATGGCCTTCTCCCTGGTGCCAGATGCTGTGAGATCTGAGACTCCTTTCAGGATGGGGATTTATTAACCCAAAGGTGGCCCTGAAATTGCTGTCCAAATCGTTGGAGGGGGTTTTGGATCAGGCCCCCAGTGCCAGCTGGTGTGTGGCTACAGCTCAGCTTACAAATGATGCCCTGAAACTGAACTATCTGTAGCTGAGAGTTAATCCCCTCAAAATCAATAATTCCTGCTCCCTGAAGCTGTTGTTTCGGTGATGGACGGCTGGCAAGCGAGACCCAACTTTCTGAAATCATCCCTTTTGCTCCCCTCTCTGAAACAAGCTCTTTCTATTATTATCCCAGCTGATAAAACAACTGTAATCAACTCTTTTCTGCTCCATAAAATAGTTACTGCTAATTACTAATTATTGGGAATCAGCTTCCTGGCGTATCTGGAAGCATTATAGTGCCTGGGAGTCAACAATAATCACTGCTTTCTGAAGAGCCACCATTCATTTGCAGGGGTTACATGTGGCACACCCAGGAGTTTTTAACTGGCATAAGCCAAAAAAACTCTTTGAGAGGGAGGTTGGTGATTGGTCAGTTATTAATACACACACGCATTTTTAGTTGTGTTTGCATATGTGACTATTCATTGCAAATTAAAATTCAAGCCATTGCATCCACTCTGTGCTTGCTGGCCATTTGCATACAAACCCACTTGATTTGTGCAGACAATCACAGTAATTGCACGGGCAAAGAGTTGCTGCCTTGTGCCTTCCTCATGCAAAAGTGGTTTCTGGGCATTAAGTGCCAGCAAGCAGAATGCAAACTGGAAAGTTATGCCTGTGAGATGTTTCCTGGGGAGAGGAATTAATAAGGATCAAACAGAAGTGACCCCACTAGAGAGCAATCTCGTTTTTTTTTTTAACTAGGAAAACTCACTCTATAGTATTTGTAAAAAAACTATCAGCTGCAGAGGGGAAGATGAGCCAAATGGGTAAGGACATATGAGAAAGGCCTGGTAAAGCAGTGAAGGGTGTATTTCATGGAATAATAGAATGGTTTGGGTTGGAAGGGACCTTTAACCCCCTGGTCCAACCTCCCTGCAGTGAGCAGGGACATCTTCAGCTAGTTCAGGTTGCTCAGAGCACCAGTCCCACGACGGGAGTGTAGCCCAAGCTCCTGTCCCCTGGGCATGCAGCATCAGTGGGGGTGACACAGCAGGTGCAGGACTCCAAGCACTCTTATCCCACCCTTTCTATCCCATGTTGTCCTCAGGAATAGTGGAAACTGGAAAAGATCAGGTAAGAACCGACCAGAACCTTTACTCAAAATGAGTTGGACTGAGAGGAAACTGGGAGTTCAAACGAGGACTTCTTTTGTGCTACTTCACCTCCCTTACATTGGTATTTCCTAAGGTAATTAAATATCTGGAAGTTCTAGAACTCATTTTGGATACCAAGCTCACTTCTGCAGTCCCCAGAAAGACATCCCCAGCTGGAATTATCGAGTGCTTACCCGGATCAGGAGAAAGCCACGTGTAAAGATTTGCCTCTCCGAGCCGTGGAGATGCAGACAGTGAATCTGCTTTGCCCATCTCTGAAGCAGGACTGGGCTTAGAGTTTTTCCAAACCTAACTAGTTTTTTCCAAACCTAATTTTGTTTCTTATCCTGTTGCCAAATAGTTTGCCCCCATTTTATTTTGGAATGATAAATGATGCTTAGGTGGTTTTTCACTTCATATCCCCCTTTGCCATTCCTATCTCCACAATCAGGTGTTCAATCTTCCCTTCTCTGGCCAAGCTTTCCTTTCACTCCTTATATAAATCCCATTAAAAGCAAGCTCTTTTCTTTCCATATATGCACTGAGTAGTATATAACACTACTTTCTACACTGAGTAGCTTATAACACTATTTCTCTTCATTTTTCATTATTTTGCAAATATATTAAATAAAACAGCACCTTAAAACAAGTCTCAGCAATAGCCTGGAAGTACTCTGGGCATTGGCTGGAAGTTTTTTCTCCCTTTATTGCATCTATAAAATAACAAGTGATGCTAACCAAGGTGTAAGTAACCCACTTCCAAAATGTACTCTGCTTTATGGACTTAAAGCCCCATTAATTCTGCCACATAATTCCCCTGAAGGAGAAACAGAAAATGTTCATTACAAGTAGAACAAAGGAAAATCCATCCCTTTTGATTTGCTGGAATTAATACAAACTATAGATAAGTGTTAACCATGGGAAGTGAGGTGTGGAAGAGATCTTCATCACTGGTGAAGGGCATTTATTCCCATTCAATCATGTATTCCATGGAAAAATAGGCTTGTAGCTCTTTTGTTCTGATTTGCCATGAATAGCAATGGGTGCAAAGAAGCAACAGCACAAAATTAAGTTGGACTGAGACTCCCTTTTTATGCAAAGGCTTCTTTCAATAATTGGGTTAATTTACCAAAGTAGAAAAATGGAGCTCCAGGAAGAAGTTATTCATGTATTGCTTTATTTTCTTTTAATTTAGCAAACATTTTTTCTCTAAAGTACAAATATATATATATATATATATATATATATATATAAAGTTTTCTTTTTCAAAAATGCCTGTTTTCTTCTTGGACTCCTAAAAATAAATCTGGCACAGATTTTTCGAAGTTTAAAAAAGGCTTGAATAACAGAGAATAGAAAAACACTCCACAATTTTAAACTTTGATGACGGGCTTTCAGCTGATCTGAAACATTTGCAATTTTTTTTTGTTTTCTGGTTCTCCACCCCCAAAGAAAGGTTAGTTTTTTAAACTAACATTGACCCTTTCTCTCCTCATTCCTGCCAAAAAAATTACCAAGTGCTTAAAACTGTGTTCTACTTCAGTTTGGCTTGAAATAAATTTTATTCCAACTATTTTTTTGTTTTGTTTTCCTATGGACACTCTTATCCAGCCCCTAGACCAGCTCATGCCAAATCCTACAGCTTATGAAGATCTCCTTTCAAAAGTGGAGATGGACTCTCCTTCCCATGAAGAGTGAGCCCAGGATCACTGGGGGGTGGGATCCAATTTCCAGAGACCAATTTCCATCCAGAGGTAAATTCCTGTTGTGACTCATCCACGTCTGAAATTTGACCGAGCCCAAACCTGAACTGGAAATTTAATGAAATCTGAAAACTCCCTACAGCTGTAAACACAAGTTCAGTCATCGATCTGTGCTGTCTTCTTTATTTGCTGTTTGTTCTGGCCTGAGAGAGCCCGTGTAACTTGTGGAGTTGGGTCCAATAAAGCAGAGACAGTCCCTGAATCTGTTCCTGGGGGCTCCACGACCTCAGCCAGTATTTAATTTCCCTGTGACTGACAACTGAGAGAGGTGTCAGCAGACAAAAGCTCCCCTTGGCATGGGATGGCTCAAAGATTTCAGTGGTCTGTGAAAACACCTCAGATAAGTGAGGAAATGTGCCCCAAGCTGATTACTCATCCCAGGTACTCCAGGTGATGGCTCAGGAGATCTCAGCTGGCAAATCCAATCTGCTCAGCTATCTCTCTGTGCTGCCCTTCATGCCAGTTGCCTCAAGCAAGTTCAAATGATGAGCTGGAGCCCAAACCGAAAAAATCTATCTGAAATCCTTTTCTTTAAAACTTTGGACAAGTTCAGCCTCACAAACTGCCAAAGGGTAATTAATCAACACTCTTAGGAGTGCTACATCTGAGCTCCTGAACGTTGCACAGATGTACGAGAATCACTGGCTAGACAGTATTTATAACTGATCCTGAGGCTCATAAATCACCACACAATAAATCCTGAGTTAAGAGGACCACAAAAACATCCAGGAGCTAAGCAAACAAATAATCATTATAATAATTAATACTGATCTGGTATAAAATGCTCTTTTTCACTGGTAGATTTCAAAGTGTTTGACAAAGTATGTGATTACAGACCTGGTCAGCATAATTTCATCTAAACTGCTTTCCACTGGGAAATGATGTCTCAATAAACCTGAGATGTCTCATTATGTGTTGCCCCTTTATTCAGTAGTGCTAACACACAGTGAAATGCCTTACAATAATAGATTGATTTAAAAACACCTTTGTTTTTCACCTGAGCCATAAACTGTGTTTGAAATTAAATTTCCAGATACGGGAGGGGGAGGGAGGGGAAGGAGAAAGCAGGGAAGAATTTATAGTTTACGATAGATCTTGCTAATAGCTGAGTGTCATTCCAAACCAGAGGGAACCAGTTCTTAAATATTTACCACAAAATTATCAGCCAACCATTTCAGCATCTCTTAGTAAAATAGGGGCAGATGGGGAACAAAGTCAAAGCCTTGCCTGTCCTTGACCTCCAGGGCATCTTCGCTCCCACTGATCCCTCACTGCACTTTGAGATCTGAAGGTACCTGGTGGAGGGGGTGCCCTTTGACAAGTTCCTCCCAATTACATCGTGCAAAAGCTAAAGAGATATTGGTGCCTGTTAATGAAATCAAAGGCTCCTACAAGCCCTTTGTGCCCTGGGGTTGTGCATTTATAAATTACAGAGGTTTTGCAGCACCTTCGATCTCGCCTTGCAGACACCAACCCTCTGCTAAATGCTGCTCCATGTGCAGCACACAGATAGCTTTTATTTACTGCCTAAAAGAACAGTTGTTAATCAGTTAGAGCAACCAGTTGCAAAATACTTTGAGCCAACTGGATTAAAGTGATTAGGAGATTATTAAATGGATTAAGTCCTATCGATAACTGGTTGTCAGCCAGAAGAGCTAAAGTCCTAATCAGTCAGAGAAAAAAAACCCATGCCAGCCACTTACATTTGTGGTTCACCTTGAACTTATCTGTAACTTCAACTTGTTTCAGTCATGTTTCCATAGCAACCAGGGTAATTGACATTAATTACCATATTTTGTCTGTGGTTATTTTGTGCTAATCTCGTTTTTTAATTGCTTCGAATTATAATGTGAGACCAGAGCAACTGGTTTTTTAAGGTTTTGAGGACATCAACATGCACTGCCCTTCTCCCCAGCACACACTTGTGGGGGGTCCCAGGGTCCAGGGTTTGTTCAGCTGGGAGAGGAGAAGGATTCAGGGGGTCCAGGAGTAGCCTCCCTCTGTGGAGGTCAATGAGAAGGTGGGTCACACTCTGCACAGCACCAAATGGTGGGAGGGCAAGAGACACAAAGGGTGTAAATTGAACAGCAGCTCATACTGGATTTAAAGAAAAAAAATGTCTCCATGAGGGCAGTCAAACATTGGAGTAACTTGCTCAGAGATGTTGAACAGTCTCTGTCCTCGGGAATTTTCAAGACCAAACAGGTCCTGGACCACCTGCCCTGGCCTCAAGGCTGACCTTGCTTTGGGTAGGAGGTTGGACTGGACAATTCCTGTGGTCCCTTCCCACCTTAATTGTCCCATGACCTTACATTCCTGTGAATATTTATTTCTTCTGCTTTTTTTTTTTTATAATCATAAAAATTATGAACACACAGCACCTCGTGGGGTGTAGCAGGATTTATACTTTGCCTGAGGAACTTCTGATTTACCTATTCACTCTAGTGCTATTCCCATCAAAATTCACGCCTCCATTGTATATGTCCTCACATCTGAGATTTTGACTGCAGATCCCTAAAGGTATTTAACACACTAACCCCCACTGAAAACAATGCTTAGCCATGTTAGGGAATGTTGCCCTAGAGGGAGCCCACAACTGTGAAGTGTAATTCCTTTTTGTTTCTGCAATAGGTGACATATGCCATAAAACAAGGTTACTGTACCACATAGCTGCTGTCAAGCTGGAGGGGAAAAAAAATAATGAATTTACTCTCACCACAAACACTGGATTTTTGCATAAGCATGAAAACTTCAAAGCCCCTCTAACAACAATGAATGAGGCTGTGTTAAACTTACTGGGTAAAAAAAAAAAAAGATCCTGTAATTCTCTGTGTCACTGAAAATCTTGCTAGGGCATTACAGCCCTGCAAGTTGCAGGTTCAAAATGTAGTTAAAACTCCGTGTTCTGAAGTATCAAACAACACTGCATTATTCTAAGGTTGGAAAGAGAATTTCTATTGTGTCTATACATGTATCAGGCAAAAAGCTGCTGTCTTGGGTAGGAATAGGGCATGACAGACATATGTAGAGAAATGTAACAGTTCACCAAAAGCATTGGAAGGCCATTACATTTACAAAACAAAACAAAATCCCTATTCATAAATTTTGGAAAGCATCTGAAGACACTGCCCATTTATTTCTGGTGTTTGAACCAAGATGTGTTGAGGTTCATGCAGTGATGGTGCTCTCTGTCCTTTAAAAACCCAAAGTGTTTGTGGCTGCCAAGCTCTCTTCCAGGCTGGGGCACAAGGATGGCCATCTTCACTGTAAGGAGAGGGGATTTTTCTCCAATATCTGAAGGGAGCCTACAACAAAGATGAAGAGAGACTATTTTTTATTGCCTGGAGTGACAGAATAAGTGGGAATGGCTTCACACAGACAGAGAGTAGGTTAGATAACTCTGGGAGTAGAGATACTGAAGATGGGCTGGTTTTGGAACTCAGTTTGCTTAAGTTTCAGAGAGAGTATTAGATTTGTTTGTAAGTCTTCACTAGTATTTTCAGAGCTTGAGTTACATGGATAACTATATGGGTCTGTGGATCTTCTTGAATGGTGCCTCTGAATCACAAAAAACCACTGCTCTGAGAGGAGGAGGGAGAGGAAGGCAGGGGAATCTGAGCCTGTTGTCAAACAGTGGCCTGGAGTCATTTCCTTCCCTTCAGCCTTGCTTGCAGCCTCCTCTTTGCTGTTTGATTTCCATGCTTGGAGACAGCTTTCCTGGTGCTCCACGTGGAGCAGGCAACAACCCCCTAAATTGTACCCCAGCAGGGTGTGTTCAAAGGAATGCCATCCCTGGGTGCAGGACCAGGCAGCAGAGCTGAGGGGAGCAGAGCTGGCTGCTGGGTAGCAGGAGAGATGAATGTGAGCCAGGATAATGTACTGCACAGAACTTCTGAATATCTCCCCTTAACGAACAAATATGACTATTAAAAAAATACATTTCATAATAACAATTCAGCTCTGCAGTCAGATTCTGCAGTGGCTGAGTGATGGTTTATTAACTCAGACATTGCTGCATAGAGAGCACTTGCAGTCTTTGGCCTTACACTTAATAACTCACTAAGCATGAATGGGTTCAGTAATTCATTCCTTGTCTTGCGTGACTGCTCAGAAACCTCATTGGGTTGAAATTTATGGCTTGTTCTTGCAAGACTGAGAGCACCTCCTGCAGGTCTGTGACAGCCCCACACTCCTGCCAAACTGAGCCCAGAGCTGTGGGGAGCCGAGCATCACCAGGAGCAGCACCCCCTCCTCAGCTGTGCTCAGAGGGGATGCTTGTCTTAGGCTTTTGTAAGAATTTGGCTTTGATTGCACCCCAAACTTACATTTTAGTCCTCCCTGACTTTAGGCTACCCTCTTCCTTTTGTGTCTGGTATCACACAATTAACTGGGGAGGCTGGAGAACAAGCACAAAGACAAGAAAGTAAAACTGTCTGCTAAAGGAAACAGAGGATGTATTTTAGAGGTAATTAGTAGAAATTTGCTTCCTTAAGGGTTTTTTGATGGACTCCTGGATTTGGTGAGAGTAGCAGTGCCTAAGTTGGGAGTCAGCAAGGCTTCCTCTCTATTTTGAAGCCACGTTCTCCAGCAAAGCAAGGGCAGACTCAGCATTCCTGAAGCTAGTAAGGCAAAACCCTGAAGGGAAACAAGAACTGCAAAATCCCTCTATGACTCAACGGACACGTAGTGTTATAAAACCTAACAGCACAACTGAGGGCATGACAGGAGCACTAAACATTAGATGGTCCCTATCCCAGAGTGGACCCAAAGTCCTCCCCTCAGTGGTGGGACAGCAGTGCCATACAGAGGAGGATGAGCTCAGCTCCTCAGCCAAAGCTCAAGTCTTTTACTGGCAAATCCTATTGCCCTTGAAAAGCTGCCTGAGCCACAAGAAGACACACTTTCACCAACAGGTTCTGCCTACAGATGCTGATGCATCTCACGTTCAGAGCTGTCACTCAGTGCTGGGACACCCCAGCCCTGGCTGTGAACAGATGTGGGCAGACGAGCAGCCTTGAGGGGAAACTTGAAATCCTCCAGTATAAACAGAAGGCAATTAACTTTTCCTGTGATTTTTTTGTGTGCTGTCCTCTTTACTCTTTTTAAAGATGGGAACGCCAAGCTGAGTGACAGATTCTTCCTTCCTTCTCCAGGCCCTGTTGCTGTTTCCATGCAGTAATCTCCAAAATCGGCGTTTTCAAAGAGACTGAGGAAGTGAGAGTTCCCAAAAGGGACATAAACATCCAGTCCCCTTGGGAAAGCCCAGACTAGACCATCTATGAACATGAAAGTATGGAGCCTCACAAACCTGGGAGGCAGAGACACCTTAGGTGGAAAGAAACAGAGGGATGTGAATTATTCAAGGTCATTCACGATGTCAGGTGCAGAGCTGGGAAATAGCACTTGTACCATCAACCTCCCTGCTAGGACTGCAAAACCACTGAATTATTCTTCCTCTCCCTCAAACACAGACACTTTGTTTCTTCACTCACTCAAGGTGGGTGTAAATCAGGAGCAAATACCACACAAGTCCCCAGTGAGGGGAGCTGAGGTGTGCCTAATGCTCAGATCCACCGGGGATTTCAGCAGGAGTCAGATGCCTAAATTAAGTGAATTAAGTCTTGAGTGTCTTCATTCATTAATGAAGAAAAAGCAGGGAAAAGAGTAGCTGTAATTAGAGCAAAAGGAATGCCAGGGAGTAGCTGCATGTATAGCCTCTGATATTAAAAAAGATTGGCTTCAAGCTCACTGGTGCTCATTGGCATGAAAGACAGTTTTGCTCACTGGAGCGAGCAAAAATATGAGAACCAACACATTCAGTCCTGCAGCCTTTTGGAGGGTGAACATTTCAAACTGGAGAGCATGAATGGAAAGCCAAGTGTTCATCCCCATGTGGGAGCACGTGCAGTGTCCACTGCCAGGCTCACCCTCCCGTGGCAGGGAAAAATGAACTCTGTCCACCACGTGTGATCGACCCTCAGATTTTTCAAGTCTTAATGTTTAGGACTCACATGCAGTGTTTGGGACTCACATTCTACCCACGTGCAAGGGAAGAGTCTGCACAAAGCTGAGCAGACAGGAAAAAGGTGGCACCTTTATGGGTGGGAGGAAAGGGTAGTTGTTAAAAATTGCTCCTGATGAGAGTGCAAAGCAATGCCTGCTGCTCCCCACATCTGTGCCTGGACCCTGGCTTGCTTTCAAGCCAAAAAACAAAGAGACTTGTCCAGAGGTGTTCTGCACACGTGGTTCCTTGGCCATGATTCTTGTAATAGGGATTTCTCTTGGACTTCCTGGGGAATTATCTCCAACACGGTGCTCCCGTGCAACACACCCTTTAACCACCTGAAAGACAGTCACCAGTTGTTGGTGAATCACATCTACTCAGTTTTGCCTTTTTGGAAAACCACAATGAAGTACATTGTGGGCCAAACAGCCTCTGTAACTGCAGCCACAATACAGGCAGTGCCTTTCATTAGCTCTGTATAAACCATGTTTATGCACACACATCTGTATTGACAAGCTCAAGTGTTCTGGCAATTATGGTTAGATAAGAGAAAGAAATTAAACACCCAAGAGGCTTATCAAGCAAGAGCTTTGCTAAGAGCAGTGGATGTGAGAGCAGGATGATGTGCCCTGGACACAGAAGCCACCAACTTATTGTTATTTGGGTATAAGGCAGCAAACTGTGAGATGTGTGGAAACTGAAAACAAAGATTATTTTGAGTTGTTGCCTGTAACGTCTCCAGTGCTTTGACACTGGCAACAGTGCTAAATTATCTGTGAAGCTGCAGTGATTTTAGTGACATAATCTGGTCGGGTTTAAACCAGTACAGAAAAGATCTCAAACACATGGCACAGCTTTATGTGTAAATCAGGCAGCTTCAGTTAAAAACAGTGCAGGAAGTTTTGTGGAACTACCCCAGGAGGGTTGGAGCCGATGTGGACACAAAAGGGCCACCCCAGCCAGCAGGACCAGCTTGTTAGTGTTTGTTGGACAAAGCTGGGATGGGGAATAGCTTTCCTTTTAACCTCTGATACAGTGGAATAGCCAATTGAACCTTTAAAATCCTTTCTTTGCATGTGAAACAGGAATAGCACTGCACAATGGCAAGAGATGTATAGGAACAAATTCTCTAAATTTAGCTTAATTACTTAATTTGATCTTTGAAACTAATAATAACCAATGCTAATTTTGCTTCCTGCTATCTTCTGAATGGAACCTGTGAATTTCTGAGGGAATTTGAAGCTGGCTGGTGAGATGCAAATTTAGCTCAAGTAACAAGTGTCAACCCCTCTCTAATCCCACTCTAATCTGACAACTAACCCTGGCATTGGTGCAAAAATTAGCACCTTCTGCTGCATTCCCTTCTGCCCAAGCATGTGGGATTGTTTGGGCACTCGAGGCACTCAGGTACAGGCATAATTGGTGGGTGAAATAGATCGTTTTATAAATATTCTGAAGGGAAACATCTGTTTTATAAACTTGTCACCAGGAAAACTTTTACAGCTTTTGAACCTGTCGTTTGAGAAATCCAAGCAGTGCCTTCATAAAGCTCATTTTATAAACTGGAAATTCTGTTCTTTCTTTGCCACGATAGGCAGGGACAAATGACCTCACAGACGCAGAAGACATCAGAGGTGGAGGACACACAGCAAAGCAGCTGGGCCCTTCAGCTGCCTTCTGGATGCACAGAGCAATGAAAGCCTGTTCTCTCTGCCTCCCACTGAGCCCATGTCCCTCCAGAGGAAGCAGCAGCAGTTTGTCTCACTGAGACAGCCCATGGCCAGTGTTTGGGGCTCAGCACGAGCTGTGCCTGCCCTGCCATTCCCAGACAGCCTGCACAGTGAGCTGGCACAGACAGACCTGCAGGCAGCAAAGGCTCCACTTTGTCTTCTAGATTTAACTCCAGTCCACTACAAAGCAAGAGGCTGATAAGGGTGACTAAGAGGGTGACAGATGAGCTTGGATGCCTTAGAGTCCCTCAAGGATTTGCATAGAAACATAAAGCAACCAGCCTTGCTCATAGACCAAAAGGTTAACTCCCCCCACCCTCCAAAAATGTTTGAAAATATGATAGAGTATAAATACATACCTTCAAGCAGAGTGGGTTTTTTCCCTCTTGCCTACACAGTAGATTATAGTTAATTAAACCTCTGCTCACATAAACAGAACAAGAAAGGATGTAAAAGTAATGAGCTGACAACACGGGCTGTATTATGTTGGGCTTCTAAGAGAATTTAATTTGGAGAAGAATTATGCACAGGCTGAAAGACAGTCCATTAAACTGAGCCAACTGTCTGAAAAGAGATAAAACAACAACAACAAAAAAGTGTTCTGCCTCTTGTGAAATAAATAGGAGGCTGCACCTTCCTCTTACTTTGGGGGTGGCAGAGCTGCACTGGCAGGAGCAGGAGCCCCCACCATGGGGACAAAGACTGGGCACCTTCCTCCCAGAGAGCTGGGACAGTGATGGGGAGAGAGCTGGAAAACGGGACAGGGTGACAAATGCCTAAGTCTGGATAAACACTTGTAATGCTGACTGTGGTAGAGCCCTGCACAGGTATGAGATCCCAGGAACATCTCCTCGTAGGTAACACCAGGGGCTTGTGCCGAATTCTGGTCCAGATTCGTGTGTGGCCTGCAAAGGACACGGGTGGTGCTGTCTGTTCTGATTAGCTGTGATAATTTCCTCCTGTTATTACTTTTTTTAACCATAAAGATAGACAGCCAACAAATCACATAGGAGATAAACTGAGGTGGGCCCTCTTCTACTGACAAACTAATGCAGCAGCACCCAAATCCAGGTCTCAGCCAGACACCTCCAGAGCAGTAAAGGAGCACAGGTTCCTCCTTTCTTTTTTTTTTTTCCTTTTTTTTTTTTTAATAAAAAAAGGCTCTGGGGTTAAAGTGATTTGCACAACCCATGGATCTCCCCCAAGTTATTATAACTTTATTTGGTGAAAGGTGGTGTCACTTAATCTCTTCCCCATCCAGGCCCTTCCCAGCAGCTGCAAAGAAATAATCCCTTCAAATGCTTCCTTCCAAATATTTTGCTTAAGCCTCAGGGGAATGATGTTGATGGGAGTTGAGAAATTAAAAGATTTGTTGTCTTCAATTTAGATAAAACAGGATAAATAATTTTGAGTAGAATGAAACTATTTTTTTTTTTAGTTCTCCAAACAAATTAAAAAAAACCTCTACAGCTGCTATTTACTTTAGATTTAACAAAGCTTTACATATAACATCTTCTCCAGACAGTCTTTAGAGAAAGAATTAAAATAATTATAAGTTAAAATAATTGTAAGTTAAAATATTTATGAGGGACTGCCTCAGTTTACCTTCTGAGTACTGTGCTCATTTGTTGACTGTCTGCTCTTGTTGCTAAAACAAACATTAATTAATGTAAGAAATAAAAATCAAACCACACTGTAAACATGATTATTTTCACTTCAGTAGCCTTGATGACATTCACCTTAAAGAGCTTTTTATCATTGATTCCAGTACTGGCTCTGAACAGGTTCATTGATTCCAGGGCAGGTACTTTAAGTGCACTGAAATAAGTGAAAAAATGGAGTTGTTTCCTTTTGTCACTATTGCTTTGTTCAGCACTTTTGCGTTTCCTGTGTTTGTGGAAAACTTCAGGCAGAAGCTGTGTATCAGCCCTTAAAAAGCAAGGAACAATCTGAAAAGAAATTGAGGCAGAACATTTCAATTTGCCCTGTTTTTGCCAGCTGGCCAGATGCCAAAGGGAAGGATCAAGGGAGAGCCGAGCACCCCAGCGTCCAGGTTTGTGAATGGAGAACTTCCATCTGCTCCCTCCACGTCCCTCAGCTTTTGTTTGCTGCCCATTTGGGTGGGCAGCATGATTGCTGTGGCAGGACCATTATCTCCCTGCCTCCAAAGGGATGAAATCCAGCAGAGTCCGTTTGTTTTGTGCGTTGACGATAATCCTTTAGTTTCCAAGAACCACAAAGGCCCTTAAAAATAAATACCAAAGCCCAGCAAAATAAAACTGTCAACATTCAAACAGATTCTCCAAGAAGTTGGGCACTCAGCAATAACAGAGGCACAAAAGGCTGCTGGATGTGCTGCTCCACCAGCTCTCAGGGGCTGTTTCCTGACACAGCTGCACAGGGGAGGCTTGAGGATGCAGGGCTGTCGCTGCACCCAGGCTCTGCCAGCAGCACCAGCTTCATCCAGATCTCCCAGTTTGTCAGATAAATAAAGCTTGGTTGTGTTTTGCCACTTGGGACTGCGTCCTGTAGGAGAGCAGGTCGTTGGAGGGTTGTGCTCTCCCACCACATGGGTTCTGAGGAAGGTCGTGGTGGCAGCAGCAAAGGAGGTGATGAGGCTGAGCGTGGCTGTGTTAAGGACCAAGACACAGCTAAGAAACACATGGCATATCTCCAAGGGTTTTTTTCCTCTTCTGGGAATCCTCTGCCACTCAGCCCAGTCCCAGCAGTCCTGGAGATGGAGAGAACTCAGAGCAGTGGGTGGCAGAAGAGGCTGAGTGCTCCCCCAGCGAGCTGCACTTATCTGCTTACCACCTCCAGAGCTGAGGGAGCAAAGCTGAGAGGTGCACATGACTTTCCTTGTGGGATTGAACTCTGGGGCACTCTAAGGCTCCAGAGTTTGCAGGTAAGGTATTTCCAGTCAGATGTAGAGTAGCTGTATGACAGGAGTTTGTTAAGCCACATCCATGACGATGGCACACAAGAGCTGGTACTTGCAGATATTCTGGAAATTGAGGTGGGATTGATCAGCTCTTTGACATGACCTGGCAAATCCACTCTACTTTGTGAAAAAAATGGTATGGGATGAAGCTGATTTAGCTCCCCAGCCCTGTAAGCTCTCCCTCATAGCCAGATCCCTTCTATCCATTTCTTTTAGCCACTCCTTAGCCACCTTCCCACCCGTATCAGAAGAGCATTTCCAATAATCCTTTCCACTAATCCTTCCCTGTGTTCTGTCTCCATTCAGGATGTATGGTCAGGAGTCGATGCCTTCTGGTTTTTACAGGCCTACCTTGAAATAAGCTCGGGGTTTCTTCACAGCTGGGTGTGCTGAGCAAACAAAGTTATGCTGCTTTAATATATCTGAAACCCTTGAGCTGCTGGGGAGGACCCCTCACTGTTGCACATCTCTGCCTGAGTGATACTGAAAACAAAATTCTTTTCTGTGGTTATTTTAGCAAAATCAATGCTCAGAGAGATCCTGCAAAAATAGCCTGTCCCATGCTGCTGGTGCTAACTGGAAACCAGTTGGAAATTCTTACCAATAAACACTGATCTGCAGTTGATCTCTGAGCATGATCTGAATCCTTCTGTGCATTTTGTTTCCACTCCGTGTCTCCAGGCTCCCTCAATTGCTTCCCACACACTGGCACACTCACTAAGGCACTGAAGCTGTTGGACATCCCGTTGGATCCCGAGCTTGCCTGGCATTGTCTTGTTGTTATTAGTGGGGCATTAGAAGTTTAAGGCCTGGGAGCTTAATGGCCTCAACAGGTTCAGAGCGTGGCACTGGCTGTGAAAATGACAAAAATCAATAGCTAATCCAGTGCAGTCAGTCAACCTTTTCAAAGCCTCATCCCTATTGATTTCCAAGAGCTGCTCTTCCTGTCCCTTGACGTAATCAGTCTGTTTGCTCAGCAGGCAGACTCGCTCTCTCCCACTCCGCCCATCCCACTTTTTTGGGCTTTTTACGCTTAGAAATGGATTACTTAGATCCCCCCAGCTTTTCATCTCTCTAGCTGTTGTCAGAGGGATGATTAAAGGGGAGGCAGACTGGGCAACCAGCTCCTACAAATCAAGGGGGAGCTGACCCACGGTGTGATGGATGTTTCAGGAAAGGAGCAGGCAGGCTTTGACGTGGGAGAAATGGAGAACATCTGCTCAGGTCAGATAGTTCCAATTCAGGTAGTGAACACAGGAGAAAAAAGATTACTTCCTTCTCCTTTCCCCATCACTTTGAAGATACATCAGAGTCACCACACTGATAGAAAAGTCCCTATGGCACTGGGTGAATTCATGGATTGGGATGCAAGTACCTTGGGGCAACCTGTCCTCTTCCAGAGAGGGTAACGGGCTTTTTCCTTCACCCACTCTGCTCTGGCTATTTGAAAGACAAATTTTGGGGGCATCTAGACACCCTTTAAAAAAAAGCACCAATATAGAGATACCTGTTGCTACAAGAAACCCAGGATAGTGGTGCTGAGCTGGGTCACCCCTGGGCAGAGTGCTCAGCTGGGGTCACTTCTGCACGTGTGACTTTCCCAGTGCTGTGCATCCACGCCTCAGCACTTCCCATCCCCAAAACACAAAGCTACTGGGAAAGCAGAAAGGTAGACAGGAATCATTAGCCACAAGCTCAGAGCAGGCTCAGCAAGGGAAGGTCCAGACTTTCTAGACTGACTGATGTTAAATAGGAGTCAGTTCATAGGAAACTGCAGTCTGTTTAAAATAAAAACACAAATTAACATGTGTACTTGGTGATGCTTTGAACCAACTATGAACTGACCCAAAGAATAATACCAGAATATTTTGCACTGGCAAATTTAAAAATACAGTAACTGGTGGCTATGCAGTTGCTGAGGCATGTGGCCATCCCTACTAGAGCCAGGGCATCTGCAGAGGTGTATCTGCAGTGTGAGAGTGCTCCAAAAAGACTGAACAATGCTGCAAAATATATGGAAGAGGCTTTCCTTGCCATCTCTACCTGCTGCCCTGGCAGAGAGGGGGACAGTGCAATCAGACTTTGGCTGCACCTCAGAGCAAGGTCCTAGGTGGGAAACATTCCCCTGGCCCAAACTTGCCAACTGAGCACAGCAGGGGGACCAGAGGGAGAAAGTAGATTAGTTGGGATTTCACAGGAGCTCTGGAGTCAGAGCAGGGCTGTGCTGTTGTTTGAGCTGGGTGGGTCCTGTCCTTTCACAGACTTGTTCATTCCCTGCTCCGAGCTGACCTGGCACTGTGGGCATAGGGAGATAAGGAAGCATAATTTGCTGTAATGTTTTTCTCCCCAGGCTGTTTTACTGTGCCTCAAACACAGCAGATGAATTCTGTCTGTCAAATCCAGTTACATTTCATTCCATCTCCTGTAGCAGGGATCAGAGGGCAGACATTTATCAGGCAAACAACTGAATTACTAAATTGCATTCCTAAACCAACTGAACAAAAAAGCCCCTCTGTGACTCTTTTCTTGGGGGGGAGACCCAAACACCCAGTATTTTTCCTTGGGAATTGTACTGAAGCATCTGCTGTTGTCAGACCCACCAGAATGACTCCAGCAAAACATGCTCAGCAAAAGTCACTTCTGAACAACACCCTTAATGTTATTTCTTCTGGTAGAAATTGTGACATGCACAAAACCACATCATCTCCTGAACCTACTGGTGTCAAGAGCAAAAGCACCTCTGTGCCTGCTGCTCCCTTTCGCCCCAGGGAGGAACAGCTCTGGGCTCCTCAAAGCCAGTGTTTTATGACACCTGCAGATGGGACACTCTGGCAGCAAAGGGAGCTGTTGGTCCCCTTCCTACCCAGTTAGTGTTAATGGCCTTGTCTGAAGTCATCTGGTACAAAAAGCAGAGGGGACAGAAGATCAGCCTTGCAGAGCCACACAGCAGGGTCTGCTGGCCAATCTGAATTTATTTTAATGAGAATTCAGCCAGCCAGTCCCATAACATCCTCAGCTGGCATGATCCAGGTCACAGTGAGGAGGAATTAGTCTAAAACAAGGTCTGCCATCAGAGGAGGATTGTTGGCAAACTTCTGATGAAGCATCATCCCTCTAATGGTTTTCTCTCAGGGATCTTGCCAAGTTAGACCCTGTTCCCTGTCAGTTGGCCTTGGAATAATGGCTAGACTTCAAGGAAGAAGTCCTTAAGGAGACCATGACCAGGAGACCACCCTGTCCAGCATGACAGGCTGGGAGTGGTTTTTTGGGCAGTTTTGCTTCCAAACTATCACTGTGCTGCACCACAGCCAGGTCCAGACTCCTGATCCCTGGGGATGTGACTCCTCCTGGTCCATGCTGCAGGCTGGTGACAGCATTTCTCCCTGTGTGGATCTTTCCAGCTGATGCTCTCCAGGTTGCTCCCTCCCTTTTGCCACACGTGACACTGAGAGCTGCATTTTCTAATGACAAAGAAACAATTCTTTCAATACAAAGAATGTTGTATTTGCCAAGAGGAACAGAAGGAAGTGGCTGAAAGGCACAAAGGGATGTAGCTGCCTGTATTGTGCTCCTGAAGGCTGGTGGCTCCCTCAGGAGCTGGCCATGGACTGACTTGCCCATGGAATATCACATTCCCTGAGGAACTGAAGAGTTTGCTCCTTTCCAAGGCTCCATCTCCCAGCCTGTCACATCTGACAGCTGCCCCCTCCACTGCTCTTACTGCAGGCTATGACCTGGAAGGTTTATTATCCCTCTTTGATCCTCAGCTTAGTTTTGGCAAGACCATCCTTTTGCCAGTCAGGAGGGCGAGGCAGAAGGATTCCCCAGTTAGTAACTCCAGGTTTGTTCCTGTGGGTCTGTGCACTGGTTGGCTTGGCTTTATAACAGCCCTTCTGACCTCACTCCCCCACGAAAAACTCATGGGAGGGGAAAGGGAGATGTGTGGACAACACCCATGGGAAGCAAAGGTGTTTCCTCTGTGAGGCAAAGAGTCAGTGCTGGTCTGAGGCACAGGAGAGGTGCCTTCTCCTTGGGACAGATCTGCTCTGGCATGGGCACCTCTCCTCCTGCCACCCCACCCACCCTGACACAGATGCTCAGGAGGCTCAGCCCCTTTGGCATCCCCTGGAGGCAACAGGGAGAGTCTGGTTGTCCCCAGAGCCTGATTCCAAGCCCTTCTGAGCTCTCCATGGGCCAGGCAAAGAGAGCAGGTTGTTGGCAAAGGCAACCAAGATTGATAAGTGAAGTAGGCAATGTGATCTCTGCTGTGTTCCTAAAGGTGCCATTTGTCAGCTGAGATGCCAAAGCAGAGTCTTGACTACTTGTAATAAATAAAAATCCTATTTTTAATATTCTGCAAGGGGAAAGTTCTTATCCCAAGGGCAATGACTACATTTTCCTAAGAGTGGAGGTGTTATCCTTGTGGTACTGACTACATTTTAACCTAAATTATTGCTAAAAAGAATGAATTTTTCATGTGATGACGACCTTTTCCAGGAAAGCTCAAGGCTTTGTAAGAGCTGCACAATGTTTACACTCTATGCTAGTGTTGACTAGACCCCACTAAAAATAACTTCACAGCTTAATAGGACAAAATATTCCTGCTGAACTGCTGACAATTAGATTCCCAAATCTATATTTAGGCACTACATAGAGGTACACCTGATTAATGAATGATGCATTCCAGAACACATTTTAGCCACTCAGTTTTGCAAATTCAGTCTTAATTTTCCAGTGGACATAACTAACGGTGATGGGATTAGTTTACATAAGCAGTAAGCAGGTAATTAGTTTTTCATGCATTCATTAAACATTTAACCAGCATTTATACATGTAAGTGACATATAACAAGGTAGCTTTAACAAGTTCATTTGGGATTCAGATTGCAAAGATGTTAATTGACATTTAATAGGTTTGTAATTGATCTCTGTCATCTTATGTTGTGGGAAAATGCTAAAACGTATTTCAGCACAATGGAAAGTAGTACAATGTAATGCAATATTAAACATATCACCAAGATATACTATTACTGCAGCCACATAAAGCTAAACTAAGCTGCACAAGAAGTAATTTACCAGTTTAAAACTGTATTAATCTTCAATATTTTGCTTCAAACCACCAACAGAAATTTAGGAGGCAACAGTTTCACGTGGCAATTAAGAAAATGTGCTTATATGTAATAATGGGAGGGGGGCTACATAGTTACATACAGTGCATACATACCCAGCTCATTGCTGGCTTTAATATTTAAGTAGGTATCAGTATATTTACAGAAGCCCAGACACTGACTTTTGTGAGTGGTGATGTGCCTGAAATAGCTCCGTTTATTATTATAATTGCCTGGTGCTTATACATTTATAGCTCTTTCCAGTGACCCAGAATTACAGCAGTCCGTGAGCTGAAAGGCTTCTGTGGGTATTTCTGAACAAATACATACAGATTTTGTCCAGGTAAAACACTTCTGGCACCTTGGAGCAGGACACTGGGGTTTAACATGAGGTCAGCTTTCATGGCAAGGATACATCACTTGTTTTATGACAGTGGAGCACAGCTCAGGCCACAGGGGGCACGGTGACCCCGGGGAGATGGAGAGCTTGTTACACTGCCTCAAAGATAGGAAAGAAGGAGCATACAGAAATGGGAAAGAAGGAGTATTAAGAGGAGTTGACTGCAGTGATTATTCAAAATTTCACTGCTTGCATCAGAGGGTGGTTGGCACTGACCAGGCTCCCCAGGGCAGTGGGCACGGCCCCAAGGCTGCCAGAGCTCCAGGAGGGTTTGGACAACGCTCTCAGGGACAGGGTGGGATTGTTGGGGTGTCTGTGCAGGGCCAGCAGTTGGACTGGATGATCTTTGTTGGTTCCTTCTAGCTCAGGCTATTCCATGATCCTACGGTACAGTGAGCTGAGCAGGCAGGACGGCAATTCCTGATCCAGGTGCAATGTTTGCATTTACAGCCTTCTCCCTGGGAGCCAAGGTCCTGAGGTGGGAATGAGTTACCTGCAGGAGGACAAGGACTGCCTTGCACAGAGCATTGACTTTGCAGGAAGGGCCTGAAATAACTTCACTGTGTTAACATCCTCCAGAGCTTTCACCTGGATGGAAGCAGGTCCTGATTTATCCCGAGGTGCATGAGCTGGATTGCTGCTCCAGGGCTGGAACTCGTATCAGCCTCACTGGTTATTCCACCTCATATCATCAGGTGCACCCAGCTGACAAAAGCATCACTGTTTGCCCACATCAAACCATCTTCTGAGGCTTTAATAACTTCACTCCCTGGATTGAGCTGCGGTCTGATCATGTATTTTCTTCCCAGTATAAGTAATCTCTTTCTGATGACTTTTCTTTTTTTTGGCTTTTCCCTCGCTGACTTTGGGTCCCGAAAAATGAGCAGCCACTGCTGATCACGTAGAGTTTTAATCTGAAAAGCCATAGGACAACAGTGCTGCTCAGACCTCAGAATATTCTTTCTCAGTGAATCCTAAAGGATGCTGTCAAACTGAATCTGTACAAATTGAACTTGATTCTTTTTGTATGTGTTGTGAAATTTCCCATTATTTGCCAAAGGAAATACAAGTAGAAAAGATTTTTAAAGGTCAGGAGCAGGCAGGGAGTCTAATATGTCCAAGTCCTTGGTTGGTGCTTTGCTGATTAGCTGGGAGAGGAAGCATCTCACGTAATCTGAAGCACAGGCTTGACGTGAAAATATTTTAGACTTCAGCATTTCCAGATGCCTAAGCCTGGGTTTGGAGCCTCTGAAGCAAATGTATTCAGTCTGCCACACACATGCAACCTACCTGAGCAACTAATTCTGAAAAGCAAACACAGAAGTGCTTACCCACCAATGGCCATTTGTTTACTTTCCAGAGCTGCTGAACATGTGAAAATATTGACAAGACTGGCAAGTCCCAGGAGTGGCTTGGGAAGGCTGGAAGGCTCAGAACTCAATTATCATTTGTGCTTGTTTGTTTTAATTTTTATGAGTTGGGAAACCAGATCTAGGCATCTAGAAGAGTTTTTATAGAAACAAATAATTGTCATTAAGTGTTCTCATAATATTACTGTAAATGAACAGTAACCCAGAGACAGTGCAAACACACGGACGTGCAGCCAGGATACCTCTTTTCTCAGCAAGTGGAAACTTCTAAAGATCACCAAATATGAATTATTTTCAGCACAGAGTAATCTCACACATTTCATTGGGTTGCAGGTGAAGCAGAGTGCAGCTCTGGAAAAATGCAGGAAAAGGCACCAATCCCTTCATTATCCTTTTCCTGCTCTAGTTCACATCACCTCCAATGCAAGATCAGGAATACAGCTGGTCTCTGCTCATCTGAGGCCTATAGTGAGTGTTCAAGATGAGAAGGAGGAATAAGATCCAAATCCAGTGTGATGGACATAATGGGGCCAGCTGGAGCATCCCTGTGTTCCACAGCTGGCACAGAAGAACAAACACAAGAGCCAGGCAGAGTCGTGTAGGAAGAGCTGGTAAAGATCTTCCTAATCTGTGTAAAGTGTTGGCTGAGCCTGTGCAGTGGTGTCTCTCCCCCTGTTTAAGTTTGCCAGGGGGACTGGAGGGGTTAATGAGGAGCTCTTCCAGCTGTGGGTCGTCAGAGCTGGACCACAGGAGCTGCCCACTGCTCAGTCCCTGGAAGGGATGGCAGGGAGGTAAAGGCCAGGAACAGCTTTCTGTTCTGGCACCTCTTGGGTGGCACCAGTAACTGGATGCTTTAAATTTTGGAGCTGAACTCCAAATTTCAGAGGTGGGCTCCTGAGAGAGGGTGGCTGTGCCTTTCCTTGGCAAGGAAAGCACCCGGCTCCAGTGTTGCTGGTGCAGATGGTGGGCTGCCAGGAGAAGGTCAAGGCCAAACAACAGCTTTCTGTCCTGAGGGAGAAATTTCTGGACATTTTCAGTTCTGGTGCTGTGGGCACTGAAGTCATCCAGGGCTCCTGTGAGCTCCCACAGGCTTGAGAGCAGGTACTTTTCTGTTCTAAACGTCTGAGCTCATGACCAAAGCAAAAACTATGCACAGAATCATTATTTAATTCATTTTGACAAGGTCTGAGATTCTCTGATGGGTTATGGGAAGTCCTCCACGTTGCTGGCTGTTTGTAAAAAACAATGTGATTCCTTAAGCTACAAATGTACAAATATGTACCAATCCTTCAGCCAACCTGTCATTAAAATTCCTCCTGCAGAAATACAGAGTTGGACTTAAGCATGGCTGGTTGCCTTTGTTTTATATGTATTTATACCTACATCTGTAGAGGAAAGCACACATATACTCCTGCCCACACACAGAGTGGAGCAGTGTCCATGCAGAGATGTGCTTTCAGGGTATAAATAATGTCAGCATCATTTCCCCCGCTGACCAGTGCAATGTTCACCACACTGACCAACTTCTAACTGCTCTGGGGGAGAGAATTATTTTGCAGATCAGAGGAAATGCTTATACTGCTGCAGTCCTGTGCAATGATATTTGTGCTAATGCACTGTGTACCTGCAGTAACTTACTCTGAACCAGACTGGGTTTTGTTGACTTAACTGAGATAAAATAATGCAGAGCTTGGGCAAGCCAATAACAGGCTCATGGCTGAGACAAAGAATTACAAAACTCCACAAGCTCCAGGAATAAAGTCAGTCATTTACTCCCACTAACTGGTTATTTCTGATGGGCAAATCATTTTTTCGTCATATTTATTCCTTGTGCTGATCTGTGACATTGTGGTTACTGCTGTGACATTTCACTGCTGTGTTTACTACTCAGTGGGCTGTGTGGGCTTGTTTCTGCCAGTCAGGTGGGTGCTGTGGAGGAGAGACTGATTGCAACAGGTAAAATTAAAATGAGGGATCTGTACTGTAGGTGGAGAACAAAACCACTTATGCACTGTGATACTTGTCACCAGAACAACAGAAGGGATCACTGCTGTGCATGTTCCTGGTAAGCAAATCAGAAAGGTCTGCTGGCAGAGGCAAAAATTGGAGGGTTTGGATTAAAATTTTCTCCTTTTGATTGGTCTTCTGAGTTCAAGGTGTTCCTCAAGATTTCTGCACAGCAGACAATTCCTAAGGAGTGTCATTTTATTAAAGATTGCCCTGTATTATCCTCCACTGCCCCATGTCCTTGCTCAGTCAGCTGTCCCAGGCTCCTGCACTGGATGTCACTGCACAAGAGCACTTGTGCTCAGGAGAAGACCCAGATCTCAGTGAACAATGCCCATTTTCAGAGTGCTGTGCAGCAAATCAAGCAGCAGGACCATCAGTATCAATGTGCTACTTACTGCTTTGGTGCTCTTGCAGGTGCCTAGTTGTGAATTTTACTTCTTGCTGTTTGAGGCCAACCTCCCAGTAATTCATCTTTCCTCCCTGAAGCCCAAAACTGAGGATTTAGCAGAGTTCTGCCCAATGAAGGATCATTCAGCACCACAGAAGTGTAACAGCAGGGGATCATTAAACTCTTGACTTAAATGAAAACTTATGAAAGTTGCTTTGAATACCAAATATTTCCTTGCTGCCTCACCAAGTGCCTGTGATGTTACCTCCCAGCGCAGAGCTTTCCAGAACAGGTTCACTCATCTGATTTTCGCTACCTCTGTATTTCAGCTGTGACCAAAATGACTATAGATGAATGTGACACAGCGAGTAATATTTTTATTCTGACATGATTTGAAATGTAGACAAGCAGTCTGGCAGAATTTAAATATTCACTGGGATTTTGTCCTTAATAAACACCACCGTGAAATGCTCCAGTGCTGCCTTCTAAAGGATGCACCACAAGTTTTACAAGGTGCACAGGCTAAATGTAAATAATTATCAGTTCTCAGATTCTCATCCAGGCAGGAGAGATGCCAAGAGCTTGTGTGTTTATCTTCAGATCTATTGGGAAATTTCCCAAGAGCATGAGCTCTCAGACATTTAGTCAAAACATCTAGCGGGAACTGTCTCCAGAACGATCAGCAGCTCTTTGATTGACATATTTCTCATCAACAAGTTGGCTTTGTTTACATGTCTCTGAGAAGTACACAGGCAATGATGGAAAAAATACAACCAGACTTTTCTGATCTTAGACTTTCTTCTTCTGGCAAGGAGGGTTTTATTTCAGGAACTGTTACCAGCCCAGATACACTCACATTACCCAGCTGGGCTATGCCAGAATGGCCATAACAGAACAGCTTGCAAATACTCCTCGAGGAGCATTCCAGCAGCTCAGATCTGAAGCAACATCAGCAGAAGGCAAAGAAAGCTTTTTTAGTCGTTGTTTTTCTTTCAGCCCACCTCTGCTTTCTGGGCTGAGCGTGTTTTTGCCTCTTCTGTCAGTCACACCTTTTAAGAAGTAGATCCTGTGTCTCTGCAAAACACATGCACAGGTCCTAGAACCACAGAATAATTTGGGTGGGAAGGAACCCTTGAGACCATCTGATTCCAACCCCCTGCCATGGGCAGGGACACCTTCCATTAGACCAGGTTGTTCAGAGCCTCCTGGCACAGCCCCAGAGCCGCCAGATCTCATTTGACTTTGCTTAATTGCATCCAATTGTTTCTTATCAGACTGACCAACCCTAAAAGATCATCTTCTTCCTCAGCAACCTTGGCACTTCTAAAATCCCACCAGGGATTGCCCAGGCTCTACTTCCAACATGCTGCTGAGCCAATTCATCACCATCTGCATCCCCAGAAATCTAGTTTATCCGTCTCAAAAATATCTGGGATGCTGTCTTACCTCACGGGGTGGTTGCAGACCTTAATTTATTTATGGACACCCTGCATTATTTTAATGGATCTCCTCACAGGCCTTCATCTATCTCTGTTTTCTTGCAACACCTCTCATTACAGTACCTAAATATGCACATACCAATCTGCTAGAGGGAAGAATTTGGTGATTCTTTTCCTACTACATTAATTCGTGCAGTGGGACCCAAACCAGTCTAAAGTAGAACAGTGGGTATTGTCATGAATTCTAACTCTACCACAGTTCTCAATGAGGTGAACTACTTCATGTCTACTATTTTCTTCCCTCAGCTTTAACAAGGTCACAGCTTCAAAAACATACCAAAAAAGATATTGGGTTAGAAATGCACTTTGAGAAGAGCACGGCTATGGAAACCCAGAGAGAGGGTGTCAGCAGATGGCTAAAGACAGAAGACTGGAACATTATCTTTTGAAAATATTGAAAGCTGAGGGAGCAATCCCAGGGAACACATAATAAGCCCTCCTCCTCTCACCTCCATTTCAGCCCATGGGTTCTCCAAATGCCTTCTGCTGGCACAGCAGCTGCTCAGGGAAGGGGGAGTCTGCTCAGCTGGGACAGCTGGCAACGCCCTAAAAGAACCTCTAGAAACTGCAACATCAAAGAAAACCCTTCCAGAAGGATGGGGAGAGGTAAATTCCTCAGTCTTACCTGCTCCTCAGTCTGCAAACACACTGTGACATTTTTTGCCCCACACCCTATGGGTGCTGCCAATGTCCCAGGTGAGAAGCCTTGAGTCGGAGCTGGTGGCTCACATCCCAGAGGAAGGAGCATTTCTTGTTCAACCCACACTCCTGAGAGCTGCACCATGTGTCAGTCTAATATTGAGAGCACCAGAAACCACTTTATCAATCACCCCTATGGCCCTTGGCCACCCCTGGGTGCACCTCACCTGGAGCCTGAGTAACCTGCCTGCTCAAGCCAAGGTGCCTGTCCCTCAAAATAAACCAACAACACTTCAGAGTTAATAACTGTGAGATACTACAGCAAAGTCTACCATGTTATCCAGCAATTAGGAAGATTTCTGTTTTTAAATCCACAGCTAGTGAGAGTTCTTGAAAAAAATAGCTGTTTTGGAACAGAAAGAAGGACAAGCTGTTTCAGTCATCATTTTATTACTGACTCACAAGGGAAAGCAGTGAATCTACCACTGGTTCATGCAATTCTGTTGCCAGCTTCTCAGAAAGGAAATGTCATGTATAGCAACTTGTTTTTCTATTGCAGCAATTAAAGTACATAGAAGGCCACAACAAAATCAATACAAAACTGGTAAATCCGTAATGAATGACAGAGAAATACTGATCTTCTTGCCTAAAGAAACATCTGTCTCAATGCTACCACAGGGTTAGGCTTTCCTGGTTTGTCTTTGAAGGCTCTGCCATTTTTATCTCTTCTTTATGTAGGGATCACCAAATGGCCTCATGCTTCTTGCTTATTTTGTTTGAGTTCCCTCTGAGGAAAGCACGTCCAAGTGAAAACATTCAAGGCTGGAGATATTCCTGAGGAAGTGCAGTTTGTGCTCCACGAAACATTTGCTGCTGGTGAAACCCCTCAGAGACTCGTGAGAATTCTGGGAGCTGAGGGGCTGCCTGTCAAAGGGAGAACTCATTCCTTTGCTGGGGGATTTGGGATCCCATGATCCACGGCCCCTGTCAGGATGAGACCCACTTCTCTCAATTCATCCAGCTGAGATGACTGGCAAGTGAGCCCTGATCAGTGGTGCAGAGATGGAGACCAACTACTGACCCCACAGCAAGAATACTGCAATTTTCTAATACGATGTTTTTAGCCAGTGAGAACTATTTCTACATATGACTTTTCTATATCTTACCACCATGTTGATGGTTTAGAAGGCCCAAATACTGCAGCCTTCTCCATGGTATCCTGTCCTTTTTGAGACACTCTTGAATGGTCCCATTTTTGCCTTCTGCAGTTACTTTCAAATCACTTTTCTGCTTCTTTAAAAACAAACAAGCAAACAAAACAAAACAAAACAAACAAACAAAACCCCAACCAACCAAACCAAACCAAAATCAGGCTGAGTCTCTTTTGTACTTCTGTCCTCCAGAGGAATCTTCACACCTAATAGCACACATACAATTTTTCCCCTCCCCATGGTAATTAAAGGTAATTTACTTTAGGCAGAGGCCAGCCAGTGCCTCTGACAGCTCCCTCACTGCCCAGCATCCAGTGAGGGCTGCAGTGAGAGCCTGGGCAGCACAATCTCAGTACCCAGGTCACATGCAGTGCTCACAGATAATTGCAGATCTGCCCTATAACCTTCAAAGATGTAACTTCATCTGTTGCCGGGCTAGGTTTTTTATTTTATTTTTATTTATTTTTATTTTTCATTTCTAAAACTGTGGCCGAATTCCTCTCAAAGCAGAACCAGCCAATGCTTTTGATTGCAGCCAGGACCTTTGCTTATGCAGGTTACTGCTTTTATGTCTGCTGGAGGGGTTTGTTTGGGTTTTGTTTATACTTTTTGTATCAACCAAGTCATTTTCTAGTGCCGGAATGGCTTGATCTGCCGTGCTAAAGACCCATTGTGTCTGTCACATGCTTATCCTATTTCAGCAGTGAGAAATCAATAGGAATTGATTTGAGAACGTCCAATCTTATCAAGTATAGAGTAGGGCGCTGGCACAAAGGCTGAGTTGATGGTATAACATTTAACAAGGCACGTAGCCCCAAGTATGACAACCCTGTTTGAAAAGGATGGTTGGACTCCAAGGGGCAAAGCATGTTTGCTCCTCTCCATGCCCCTGCCTTTCAGATGGATTTCCACAGCAGCTCCCCCCCTGCAGCAGTGTGAGCATGATTTCTAGTCCTCACAGAAGATTACATAGAGAAGAGAGAAACTGTTGCACTTAGAAACAGAAACGCTGCCAGCAAATGCTATTTCAGCAATTACCTATGTTTAGTAATTATGCTAATGTTGATTCTCAAAAGGCTGTTATTTTCTCAGCACGTTCTTCATACTTTATCTCTCTACCTGCCTAACCCTTTATTTTCACTCTGGCTATTACTGGTTGTTTGTCAAGTTAAGTGATGTTTGCAGTGCCAAGTGTTGTCGAGGTACTGTTGCTTTAGCTGAATTCTTATTTTTCCAATACTGGCTGCCGTGATTTTCTGCTCATCACCACTACAAGACTTTGGGGATTGGGTTTCACTGCTTACAAGAGACCTTGGGTGCTGCAGGTGCAACTGGGGCTTTTGGGCTGTGGGATGAATGGAGTCTGTAACAACACATTTGATGAAGTGTGATGGGCATCAATTTGTAAGTGTTGAACTGCCACACGTGGGGAAGCTTTGTGCTTTCCCCCTTGAGCCAATGTGCTGGCAAAGACCCACAGCACACTCTGCCATGACAGAAGTACCACACCTGGAGCACCCTGATCAGTCAGATTTGAGGAGAATCCTCGGGAGGTGTCAGCACACTGAGATGTGTCCGTGATGGACGGCCTGCAGCCTGTACAGAAGGATCTGTGTGTAAGTGTGCTTGTGTGTGTCTTGTGTGTGCAGATCAAGAGGAAAGCACTCAGTTACTTGGTGAAAGGCAGAATTGCCCCAAGGCCAGCAGGCTTCCAAGTGGATGAGGCCAATGGATCTCATGGGATAGCATCTAAACCGTGCCCTCAGGAAATTCTGGGCTCAGCAAGTGCTTCCCGAGAAGACCCTGTGACAAAAGAGAAACATGTAGTGTTGTGCATGGAATGGGGAAGGAGAAACACTGATCTGGGGGAGGAAAAGGGAAAAGTCCCACTCTAGAGAGAGATTCTGCATGTACAAGGCTGGGACATGGCACTTTAAAAAGAGCCAGTTTTGGAGGCAGGACCAAGTCTGTGCCTAACAGTGCAGCAGAGTGTGCCCTGAGCCTGGAGACACTGTGAATTTATCAGTGCTCAGAGGGCCCTAATGAGCTGCTTCCAGGTCCCAGGCAGCTTTCCAGGTCCCAGAGCCTTCCAGGTCCCAGCCAGCCTTCCAGCAGGTCTCTGCACAGGGTCACTGCTGCCTCCTCGCCTTCCTCCTCACGCTCTCTTGGCAGACACCTGCTGGCCAAAATCTTCGCAGCAGTTCTCCATTTTGTTACCCGATGGGTAACAAACCCATTTCTAGACAATTCCCAAGAGGGATTCTCGATTTAACGTGCTGGAGCTATTCCAGTAAGCATCCTGCAGACAGCAGCCTACACTGCAGGAGAAAGCTGGGAGGTGACCCTGCCAGCCCTGGTGTCAGCCAGTAATACCAGGTATATTTAATTTACCAGTACAGGCACAGCTTTGAGAGCTTGACTCCTCTTTGCAGCCTCTCCATTAACATACAGCAGCCTCAAACACACGGTGCAGCACTGCACATTAATAAACTAATTTGCTCTACATTTGCTGTCAAGTGACAATTGCACCTTCCTTGAACTTTATGGGCTCCAACTTTCTTCCTTCATTGATTTTTTCCTTCTTGTAATTCCCCTCCCTGTTCCTGCGGTTCAGGGAACACATCGGGAGCCCTCCTGTGGTTAATTTAGCATCCATTAGCTTTTTTTATCAGCTTATTGGTAAATTAATTGTTCGGACTTCCTTAGAAGGAAGAAATTATGTCTGATCCTTCACCCTCCGCACGGAGCGAAATGCGACCTCCAGAGAGGAGCTGTGCTCCCACGCAGGGATGTGCAACCTCTCCAAAGAGCAGCGTTAGCAAAGAGCCGGCTCGTTTAATGGTCAAGATAAGCAAGGTACAAATAGGGCTGACTTGGCAAACGTGTTCATTAGCCGAGATGGGGGAGCTTTGAACTGAAGAAAGCAGCGATTAAGCTCTAATTGTATCTTCTTTAAGGGGGCATTTTGAACAGCCAACCCTTTTGTGAGGTGGCTCTTCTTACACATATCACGTCTTCCTATGGATAAACAGCCCTCTATCTCACTTCACTCTTCTGTTTTCCTTTCCTTGTGAAAGGCTGGATCTGATTTAAGTTCTAATGTAACACCCAGCACACAGTGGCTCAAAATTCAATAGATCTTCCTTGTTGCCTTTTCCTCTCGGAAAGTCTTCATCAATGAAACCCTTGAAGATGATTTAAATGACCAATACAGAGTAGTGCTCTTTAGCTGTGCAATCAGAGATGATTTACTGGATGCACTTCGGGATGATTGTAGTGCGTGTTAAGGGATTGCTCAAGAAAAGGAGGAGGAATGGCTGAGGTGTTTTGCCTCCCCCCAAAGGGCAGTGCAAAGTGGCAGGAATGCCGGCTGTGTATGTCGCTGTTATTATGGACCGTGGAGTATCCACTAAAAGGCAGGAAAGCCAATTTGTCAGGTATTTGGAAACCTTCCACTCACTGCAGAACCAGCACAGAGCACAGGCCACAGTGATAGATCATGCTGACCCATTTCCTAGGCTGGATACCGAATCCTATGTGCTATTTGCACACTTATTATTTTCACCAAATCCACCTGCAGGTGCAGTTATCCTCTTTTTACACCTTGTGTAGAAGCTCAGTTTAAGTGCAAAAAGTGCAGGTATCTTGCAATAAACAGGGGTTCTTCCTACAGCAAATGTTATTCTTTTGTCTCAGGGCCAGCTGTCACGCCCTGCACATAGAGAACTCAGGATAACAAGGAGGAAGAACAAAACATCCTGATCCGTGGCAGATCTCACCGGTGAGCCTCAGATTTACTCCCTCTGCTCTGGCTCAGCACAATTGTGCCGGTTTAAGCAAACTGTGTAAGTTTAAATTAACCTTCCTCCCACCTTGTGAGAGCACCTCAGACCAGGAGGTGATGTCACACCCCGTGTATCCCCTTCCCACGAGGCTGCTGTGTTCACTTCCCCTCTGCTGTTTCTTGACTTCATGGATCTCAATCAGCCCCTGAACGTTTATATGCTTGAACCTTCCTTCAGCTTAATCAGTTTCAAATGTTTATTTGTCTTTCTAATTTAAAAGTCTTTCTGTTCCCACTGATCAGCTGAACCGCAGCCAAGATCAGGCTCTCAGCAGTAAATAGCTCACAAATGACCTTGTGTAAACAACAGAAAAAAAAAAAAAAGAGAATTTCACTGGTCTGTGTGAGGATTTGAGATTATTATAATGACATGGATATTACAGGAGCTTGAAAACATAGGGGAGATGTGTTTTAGAGAAGAAATATGATAATTTGTGGCCAGAGAGAATAAGGAAGGGTTCAGCCAAAATGGAAATTACCTTTTGATGCTCCTTTGCTGTAATTCCTATACCTCCAATTACAGCAATACAATGGGTTGTTTAACTCTTGTCTTATAACCCCAGCCCTTATGCATGACTTAATCTATCCAAAGATCTTAATTAACTCATCACTCTTATGATGCTGAATTATTAAGGAGACTTTGCTCTTGTTTAATTGGCAACGTTGCACAAATATATATTTAGGAAGCAAAAGAAGACCTTATGGGTGAGTCCATACAACCCTTTTAGGGATCCCATGAGGCAACACCAAAGTCAGGAGGAGGATTTGATACACAGGGAGATATTGGGGTTACAAACTGATTGGGGTTCTGAGTGAGGTAAAACTTCTGGCTCTGGGCTGATCTGAAGTTCCTCAGGGTACCCTCAAACACAGAGCTCACACACTGGATATTATTCTCTTTGGGACTCTCTAATATTTATCTGAGCTTCAAGCAGCCAGGCAGTAAAACTGTTCAGAAGAGGGTTTTCTCCCTCCTGTGGTGCTATTTTGCTTTCCTTTTTGTTATGTTTGAGGATGGTCCTGTAGCAGAGCTGGCCCAGGCTGGATGGGCACTGAATGCTGTGCCTCCACCCAGGCTTCCATCCTGAGGTGAGGTTCATTTTTATCAATGAAAACTTTGATTTTCTACATAACTCTGATTCTTTTATCAAAGGTTTTCATGTACTAAAGTAAAAATAATTATCCTCTGGAGAATGACCCACGTGACTCACCTTGGCATCCAGTAGTTGGAGCATTACTTTGGGCTTGTCACTCTCTCATTTTTCTTTCCCTTTAGTTTGACTCACGGGTTTTCTTTGCAAACAAATTCCAGATTAGGCCCTTTCACAAATGTACTGTTTTGCAGTTCTCATTTATTTCTGTTTCCCAGGCAAAAGGATTTCTGCAGCTCAAAAGTTCCATCTTTGAGCCTTCACACCTTGTCTCCTGGGAGGTATTCTCACAATCTCCTTCCCATCAGCATTATTAGATTTCCAAAGCAGCTCAAAACAGTAAAAACCCCACCTTTGGTCTTCAGCTTTGACATGCTGCCTTTCAGAAGGTGCCTCCCGTGCTCGAGAACCAGCCAGCAGAGCTGCACCTCACCCTCACCCTCTGCTCTGCTTCCAACCAACTCAGGCTTTGTTTTCTTTCACTTATTGATTTTTTTTTTTTTAAACCCCAAACCTCTTTGCCTGCTGCTGGACAGCAGCAGAACAGATGCTACAGAATTATGTTTCATATCTGTCTTTACTCTCAGGCAAAATTCAATATTCAGGGGCACGGTCAAAATTATTTCTTGATGGCCTTTGGATATTTGCTAAATACACACAGCTCTGGTGTATTATCCCTTTTCAGTTATGTTATATTGTTTTCAGTAATAGCTACAATTTAGCCAGTGCACATACACCAAGGCAAAAACACACAATAAAAGCCTATAACTAAACTGTAACCCCGTGAATTCAAGGGCTGAAAAAGGCAGAGACTTTATGGTTGTATTAAACTACTTAATAGGTGGGAGTTTCAGCACACAGGTCCTAATTCTGGAAAGTATTCAATCTATGGAAGTTCACAATCCAATGGAATTGTGTTTTTTTAAACTGAAAACCTTTTTCCCTTTGTCAAAGTCTATTAAATTCCATGTGTTAAAATCATGCTTAAGCTTTATTCAGGGTGAGGGTGCTTAGGATGCAACCAAAAACCCATCTGAAACGGCCGAAGTTTCCAGGTTTGGAAAACAGGTAGAAAACCCAGAAAGGTGAAATCATTAAAACATTCAAAGCATTCAGTCCTCTTCTTCGAGTAAAATCAATAGCACTTTGAAGGAGTGAAATCTGATGTAAAATCCTGCAGTGAACTTCTGAATTTCCCATTCTGCAGTGAGTGTCTAGACACCCCGATGATTAATACTTTCATGACTGCCCAGCCAGATGGAAGCCTGGTGGAAGACAGAAACATAATAGCCACGTAAATAAAAATGTCTTTACTAAAGGCCCTGCCAAGGCAGAGAAATCTCTGAGCCTGAAAGAAAACAGCAAAGCTGGGGGCGATGCAGTAATTGTCATGTGAGCGTTCCCAGAGATGAAACTCAGCTAAAACTCTGAGCATTCAGGAAGTGGGGGGAGGCTTTGTTATCTATCTGAAATATTGGAGTTTCATATTAATTGAAAACAGGACTTATTATATGGGGCTGCTGAGAAACAAATATGCTGGTCACCAGGGCAGAGCTAACGAGATACCAGAGAAGCTACTCCTGAATATGACTCAAACCAGATTTGTCAGTTTACTCACACTGTCATTTAACTTTCATAATTTCAGAATTTGCTTCCCCCAATTGACTGATGTTGTCAGTTAACTTTCAATATTTTGGGGTCTGCTTCAGCCCCTGGCCTGTGCTTAGTGCCCTTCAGCTCAGTGATTCCTATGGACATATGTTAATCTTCCAGGGGGAAATCAGTCTGTTCTTGTTTTTTTACAATTCAACAAAGTTGTTTCCACTGAATCGAGAGTACTTTGAGTAAGGAACCTGCCTGTCATCTTCAAAAGTTCACTTCATTAATCTCACCAGAGCTACGAAGCTCAGTCCAGGCTGAGTTAATCAGAAGCAGCCAGGACTGGACTAAGGGTGCAATGCAGGGAATAGAAACAGCACTGAGAAATGCTGGGCTGCTCTCCCATGGGTTGAATAACTAACTGTTAATATATAGAAGCCTGATTTTGCAAGCCAGGCTGTGGGTTAAAACGTGTGTGAGAGAGCACAGATGGACTTCAGCATTTAACAGGCAGAAGTGAGAGGTGAGCAGCTCAACAGCACCAAAGACAACCTGCTTGGACACAGGTAAAAATCACCAAGCCCACCTCCTGCTCTGATAATAACACCAGCTTTTATTGCCCATCAGGTACATTTTCTGACAAGGTTTTTTCTTCTTTTGTTGGATATTACCATGCTGCCTATGGGAGCAATGCAAAAGCTTGATGTCTGCCTCCAAATACCTCATTAAAATTTAGCTATGACAAGATGCTTACAAAACCCAGGGCAGGTTTCACTGTGACAGTCACTTAACACACCAAATATGATTGTCTCACCTACCTGTCCTGACCCACCTGCCTGTTTTAGTATCCTTGACTAAACACACTGTGTTAGTACAGTTGTGTGCAGAGCTTAACACAACTGCTGTTGGAGCCCCAGCCCAAAAGGAGTCATTAGAGGCTGCAGCAATACAAAAAATACATAAATCATTCGTAACAATCAATAGCTGTATACCTCAATTGCTTTATTTCCAGTGAATAATTCCACCAGTTCAAGTTGTCAGGCATGGCAGCAGGCAAAAAAAGCTGCAAGCAGCTCTGAAAAGTTCCCAAATTATGGCTTCCCACAGTTCTTTTACCTGTGGCAGCTTTCGATGGGCTTTAAAAAGGACATGAAGGAGACAAGAAACCCCGAGGCAGAGTGACTGGGGTGTAGTGCTGGGAGTCAGGAATGGCTTAAATCGTGGAGAAAGGGAGTTGGCAAAGCTAAAAGGATTTTCTCAAAACTGAGGAGAAGGAGATAGATACACACAGAGGAGAAAAGGGTGGACTTGGGGGGGATACACAGCCAGTATAAACACAGAATCACAGAGGGGTTTGGGTTGGAAGGGATTTTAAAGATTATTTTTTGAAAGTCCCCTGCTGTGGGCAGGACACCTTCCACTAGCCCAGGTTGCTCCAAGCCCTGTCCAACCTGGCCTTGGACACTTTCAGGGATGGGGCAGCCACAGCTTCTCTGGGCAACCTGTGCCAGGGCCTCCCCACCCTCAGAGGGAAGGGTTTTTCCCAATATCTAATCTAAACCTACTCTCAGTTTGAAGACATTCCCCTTTCTCTCACCACATGCTCTTGTAGATAGTCCCTCTGCCTCCTTTATTCACCTCCCTCTGCCCACACAGTGACACCTCATCAGTTCTGGGAGCTCTGACAGTTCCCAATTGCCTCAGTGCCACCCCAGAGGAGCTGGTGACAGGTGTCCCTTACCCAAGGCTGGACCACAGAAGCCACATCGTCCTGGAGCCTCTTTGGCAGCACTGAAGATGTTTCTGCAGTGATTTCAACACACAGTGCTTGCACAAGCAGGTCCTTGATCAGCAGAAATCATCTGCAGCAGAAGCAGAAGTGAGCAGTGAGCAGACTCAGTGAGCAGTCTGAGACTCAGTGAGCAGACTCAGTGAGCAGACTCAGTGAGCAGACGCGGGGAGCCTGCTCTCACTCATCCAGAGTTTAATTTAGTCCATCTGCTGGCCTCCTCATCCTGCCAGCATAACCTCACACCTGACACCTCCACCTTCCTGTGCCCATTCCTGTGCATTCTGGGGAAGCCCAAGAGGTCACTCCTTGTCTTATTGCGATGCCAGATCTCAAACTATTCAGACACATTGCAGTTTAAAAGCGTGGGGGGCTGTTCTCTGCAGAGGGAGCCTGACTGTAGATGTCTGAACCGAGGTGAGCTCTGTCCTGTCCCACCTCCCTCTCCACATGCAGTGCTGTGTGCAGACACCCAGCCTGTGTCCCAGCCCCCAGCAGTGAGGTGTGTTAGCCCTGACACTGCCCAAATTAATGCCTTCCAAAGGACAGGGTAACTTGTCCAGCCACGTCAAAAAGGTTACCCAGCTCCCAGGATCCAGGCAAGGGTGGTACTCAAAGTGGTCCAACCACACATGCTTGGAATTAAACTCAGTCCAAGGTCACAGAATGATGCAAAGGCCCTGCTGTAACCCAGCAAGAGCTCCTGCCTTCCACTTACCTTTTTTACCCACTTACACACATTTTCTATGTAATTGCACCTGCCTAATAGCCCTCTGTCAGGCTCCTGCCATTCATCCATCACGCATTAACAGCCTATTCTGATTTCTGAGGTACATTTTGCCTTCTCTGACACCCATAATTTTCATGTAACCCCTTTACTGAGGCAATTAAATCTTCTTCCCGTCCGTTCTTTTAGAGCTTAAATTTACATTTTTAGTACAAGTTTTTCAACAGCCCTCGCTCCTTCACAATTGCAGGGTTTAATTCATGTTTATGTTCAGTTCATGTGGCACCCTCACCACATGGTTCATTTCTGTCAACTACAACTCCCTGCAGAATTTAGATTGCAGCCCAGGCTCAATTTGCATTTCCACCTCAAGAGACATGAAAACACAAGATCAAAAATGGGACGTTTCCTTCTAACTTTGACAGTTTGCTTATGTCCTATAATTTTTTTGCATGAAGATTTAAAAAAAGAATAAAATCTATAGTGATTGCAGCTATTCTCCTTATAATGCATGCAAATGCACAGTCCAGTGAGTGTGGAAAACATACAGACAGGGGAGAAAAATCCAAATGAAAAACTCAACAGAGCATGCAAGTGCTTCTGTCTAGCGTTTCAAACAAGTTGTCCATCTTCATGGTCTTACAGTTTATGGAACAGGTCAATGGATGGGGTTTTTTTGCATGATTTAGATTGTACAAGAAGCTAATAGCAAACTTTGCTGGTGTTGGCCTCAGCAGCAAAAGGCAGCCTCACCTGGCTGCTCCTCTTTCCCAACAGCAGCCCTGGGAATACTGGATATTGGTTGGCATAAACCTGCCAAAAACGCTGAATGGAGCAGGGAAGCTCCAGAAAAACCCTTTTATTTCCCACCAGATTCCACACATAGATGCTAAACCTCACTTCTGGGAAGGCTTTGCTGCCTGCCCCTGCTGTATCAGCTCCCTGTGGAGGGTTGGCAGCTGCAGCTCCCCAGCCCCAGCCATCCCTCAGCCTGTTATTGCCTCTGCAAACACCAAACCTGTCAACAGCTCTTGTTCTCCAGAGTCAGGGTGTGATGGATTAGTCTTCTTTTGGAAGGAAGGCTCAGACTTCCCGAGGATTAGATCAGAGCAGTGTGTGCAGTCCCATGGGTGCTGCCCAGGCATGGTGAAATCCCAGTCCAGCAGTTATTTTTCCATCTGTAGGACAGTGATCAAACTCCTCAGGGAATAATTCTGAAGTCCCTTTCAAACCTGGGCGTGAGAAATGTTTATAAAATATGTGACTATTTGACATTTAGGCAGTGCTATTACTGCTGGATCCCAAAGCAGCAGGTAAGAATTTGCACAAGCCACAGCAAACTACAGGAGTGGGACCAGCCAAACCAAAACACCTCCCTCTCTAATCCCCTTCAGCTCCTGACATAGCTCACAGGGCCCTGAAAACAAAGGGGAAAACTTGAAACCCTTGCTTTTACCATGTGTGACAGCACATTTCCCCTGATAGCACCCAGCAGCACTCTTGTCACAGATTAAATAAAAAACAAACTTTAAAAACCCAAACCAACCAACCAACCAAACCCCACAAAACAAACCAGACAAGAAACAGACTGAATAGAATTAATTGTTCTCTCACTCAACTGTCTCAGTCCTTCAGAGCCATCACCCTTGTGAAATGGATCTTTGTTCCAAAGAAGTGAGGTTGGGGCCACTCCACGGTGCAGGTTTGGATGCCAGACCCGCAGACCTCCAGCAGGGAGCCCCCAAAGCTCCCCCAGGACCACAGTGATGAGCCTGGTGCTCTTGGCTGAGCAAAGAGGGACCAGCAGAGATTTTCAGATTATAGTGAGGGTGAAATTATCCTGATTTGAACCAGCTGCTGCCTCCTGGGCTTGGGGAACAGCGTGCAATGGGACAACGGGACACCCCTCCTGGCCCAGCACAGGAAAGGAGGGAGCGTGGAAGCCAAGGAGCAGCACAAACAGTTTTGGCATCCCCATCTAGGATGGTGTGCCAGGGTCAGGGAGCCTCTGAGGGAGCTCTAACAAAGCTCCTGAGCATAAGTGTGGTTGTGCATCCCAGCCCTGCCCAGAGGCACAGCCAGTTCCATGCCTGGGCCAGCAGAGTGCTGCCGGTGCCAGTGGAACCCAAAATGGCCTGGACTTGCTGCCCATGGCTCCTGTGCCAGAGCCCAGGAAGGCCTGGCTGGCTCCTGCTGTTCCCTGGCATGTTCAGGACAGCGTTTACAAGGGAACATCCCTTCTGGAGAGGCGAGCATCTTCCCAGCAGCACCACTCCCTGCCCAGCCCGCCTTGCCTGGCAGCAGCAGCAGGAACTGCAAATCCCACCTGACCAGGCTGTCACCTCCCAGCTCTGCAGGGCTGGAACTGCTCATCCTCGCAGGGATTCAGCTTCCTCTGCCCTGCTGGGATGCTCAGAGGACAGACAGGGATATGGCATTGCTTCTGCTCCTGCCAGCACCTCCACCCCACTGACTTGCTGTCAGTGCTTAGCATTCAGAGCTTCACCTGCCTCAGTCTTGGGTGCTGCAGTGATTCATCACACCATCCCACACCCAGACAGCAACCAAACTGGACTTTTTAGTTATTTTCCTCAATTAGTGAGAACAGTTTTTAGGCATTAGAACACTGATGCTGTCTTTTTTAAATTGGCTTGGTGGTATTAAGCAGCCTGTTGGTACTTAGGAACATGAGCTGTTGTGCTGGAATTGTCATCTTGTCATCAATTGGCTTTTAATTAATGTGAATTTTATCTTTTCTCTCCTAATTGGGGAAGAGGAGAGCAATCAGAGGATAGGTGTGTGCAAAGTAGCCTCAGCTGCAATTTCACTGAGCAAACTATGAGCCACTAAATAGTGACAGCAGCTTCTAATGTGCACAGTAACCATTATGAACATGAAGAGCTGCATTTATTTCTAGCACCCCTCTACATATTTGATGGAGAGCCACTGCTTGAAGCCAGGATTCCATTCCCTCTGCCCCACCAGCACAACCACCAGGCAGTGGTGTCAGTGCACTGAGCTTATCAGGCTGCAAAACCTTGTGACTTCAGATATTTGGGTTTTTTTTTTTGCACTAGGCAATCCAGAAAGGGGAAATCTACTTCAAAGGGGGGAAGGGAAACCCTGAAAGAGAATAAGGTAGATCTCCTCTCACCTTCTTTCTCCTTTCTGATTTGTTTATTAACTATATTGCATTTCCAGTGCTTAAAAAGGGCTGCAAGAGAGTTGGGAAGGGACTTTGTACAAGGGCATGGAGTGACTGGATGAGGGGTGGTGGCTTCAAACTGACAGAGGGCAGAGTTAGGTTGGCCATTAGGAAGAACTTCTCCCCTCTGAGGGTGGGGAGGCCCTGGCACAGGTTGCCCAGAGAAGCTGTGGCTGCCCCATCCCTGGAAGTGTCCAAGGCCAGGTCGGAGCAACCTGGGCTAGTGGAAGGTGTCCCTGCCCAGGGCAGGGGGTGGAATGAGATGATTTAAGGTCCCTTCCACCCCAAACCATTCTGTGACTCTATGATTTTATGTTCATGGCGAGTGAAGAACTCTCCATTCCTCAACTGCCCTGTGTGACCCAGTTCTCCCACTAAATCTTTGCCGTGGGTTGCTGTTTGTGCAGTGCTCTCAGCAGTGTCAGGAAAATAACACAGAGCTTTGTGTCTGCTCGTGGAGAAAAAGCTCCACTGAGAAGAAAAGTAAAAACTGGTGTTTCTGTGGAGTCTGAGCTCCCGACCTGGCAGGATGCTCGTTCTGACAGGGTGAGGGGTGGCTGGGGAAGTGTGGGAACCAGCCCAGAGGGTCTCTGTCACAGTCCAGAGGGAGGTGTTATTCCATTAGAGGGACACAGGAGATGTGCAGCCATTTGTTTCTTCCAAGCGAAGCAGTGAGTTTGCTTCTGTTCTGAAGCACTATTTCAAGGTGAAGGAGAGAGATAAAGCATGAGTCTCTGTGAAGAACCAAAACCATTCCTAAACCCTCTTGGTTGAAGGGTTTATGGTACTTGCAATCTTAGTTAAAAATGGTTTGAAAAGCTTTCTGTTCCCTGTACAATTATACACAAAAATCAGTGTACTATTCATCTGCTTGTTACCTGGCTGTACATACCAAAGCCCTTATCTTGAAGGAAAAAGTGATTGTACCTCTGCTGTATTTTTTGTCATTTTAATTTCCATGTAGGGCTGGTCCACAATTTCTTGACCATCAAGGCAAGCCTGTGATCTCCCCTTGCCCACAGTAATATTCCCATCAGCCTATCTTTTATGCAAGCCATGATAAAGGGCAGAGTTTAAGCCACCACAACCAGAATTAAATAAAAAATTTGGTTTCTGCCCACTTCTTTTTTGTTTCTTCCAGCTCAGTCCCACACTGAGTATTTCAAAGCTGATGGGAAATGAAAGCTGTGGTCCATGGAGAGGTAATGGCTGTCTAAAAGCAGCAAAAACAGTTAGGGGAAAATTTATCCTCCCCTCACCCTTAAATCCACCTGAGTTGAGAAGGGCAATACATCAACAGGTCTGTTGATAGGTTCTCTTCCAGTGTAAGCTTATCATCCCATTTTATCCATCTCATCATCTTGTGGACCTACAGACTGGCAGTAGATAGATGGCTCCAGAAAGAGTCAAGGTAACATTAAAGAGACAAATGCCTTCCATCTCCCTGTTCTTTTATGCACACTGATTCCACTCCCGAGTCATCTGTACAGCAGTCTCCTCTTACCGCCAGTCTGAGACAAAACAAAGCAAGGCCCTGAGTAAATCCCAGAAGGCTGAGGTTAGGGAAGGCTCAGCAGTGTGAGCAGTGACAGCAGACACTGCCTCAGGGGAGTCGACCCAAGAACCTGCCCAGAGATGTTTCCTGCAGTGACTCCCTCAGGGGACATCACCTCCAGCTCTCCCTGCTTACACACCGCTCTAGACATCCCCTGCTTTTCCCCCAGGACATGCTGTTGGAGGAGATGAGACATGAGGACAGAAGGATGTCACTTCCCCTTTGGCCTCTTGTTTTCTCTCTCTGGCCTTGATTTTTGTCCTATCTGCTCTCAGACTTGTCTTTGTCAGGGGTGCAGGAAGAGTCAAAGGGGTGGAACTCGAGTGTCCCCCCAGCCCCACACGCTGGCCCCGGTACTACTCCAGCCTCATCCTCCTTTGATCTCAGGGATTTTTATTTAAGACTGATGTGGCCTGTGAATTTAGCAACCACCCCTGCATCCCCTGCACTCTTCTGCTCTACAGATAAAAATTTACCTCTGTCCAAGACAAGACCCTTCAGCAACACAAAGCCCTCGAGCTGGCCCCAGTTCTGGCCCATTCATCCCTGACAGACACTGCTACCCACAAAATGAGAAGTGAGGTGCTTCTCCCGGGGATTGGAATGTGTTTGGAGCTGTGACCTTACATTAGTTAGGCACACTTTAAGCCTGTAACTCTTCCTGAGTTACTCCTGTTGTCTCCATTACTGTTGTGCCAGAGCCTCCCCAGGTGCCCACATGCCACAAGAGCTGCTGGGCAGGGAGGGAGAAGAGGGGCAAAGAGGGACTTACCTGACTGAGGCTACACAGGAAATATAAAGTAGAACACAAACCTGGAGTCAGCCAAGTCTCACTTTAACACTCGCCTTGCCAAGTACTATGCAGAGAAAAAAAATCTATACTCGTCATCTAGAAATTTGCTTATAAATAAATATTCATATATTGCATAGTCTTTTCCCGTTGGGATATTCCTGTGGAGAGCCTGTTTTGGTGGTCATTTGTCACTTAGAGCCTGTGGAACAGCTTCTGTTAAACAGATGAGGTGGGCGACCCTGCACACAGGAGCAAAACCTGCCCTGCACGGGCAGGTGTTGGAAACCATGAGAAGTGACCATAAATCCTGCCTTTCCTTTGCTGACACGCACAAAAAGAGAGCAGGATGGAGGACGTGGCAAAATAACTGGATGCAACAAAGCCTCATTATGTCTGATATACTGCTCACCTCCCAGGTACAGTGCATCCATCACTCACAGGCACAGGGAGAGGCACACCTGGGACATTGGCCTGTTGGAGCAAGGCCAGGAGAGGCCACCAAGATAATGTGAGGGATGGAGCACTTCTGCTCTGAGGAAAGGCTGAGAGAATTGGGATTGTTCAGCCTGGAGAAAAGAAGGCTTTGGGGTGACCTAATTGTGACCTTTGGTACCTGAAGGGAGCTGCAAGAAAGGTGGAGAGAGACTGTTTACAAGGGTCTGGAGTGGCAGGACAGGGGGGAATGGCTTCACATTGACAGAGAGTAGGGTTAGTTTGGGTGTCAGAAAAAAAATCCTTCCCTGTGAGGGTGGAGAGGTCCTGGCACAGGCTGCCCAGGGAAGCTGTGGTTGTCTCATCCCTGGAAGTGTCCAAGGCCAGGTTGGGTGGAGCTCTGAGCAAGTCTAGTGAAAGTTGTCCCTGCCCGTGGCAGGGGATTGAAATGAAAGATCTCTCAGGTCCCTTCCAACCCAAACCATTCTATCATTCTGTGACCTGGAGCTCCTTTGAGTGTCTCTGCTACTCCCTAAAATTATGAGCGTGTGCCCAGTGCTGAACCCATCAGTGGGTACCTGCAGTGCACGGCATGAGGGAGCTGAAAAGTGAGAGAAACAGCAACACCTCGTACCCAGGTGGATAATAAACCTCTAACACATTGTTGTACAAGGCCTCACCCATATAGGATGTGTAGATGGAGCAACACTGATGGACAAGTAGTTGTCAAACCAACCTCTAAGGTAACTTCACCCCCCACCCCCCATGCCAGAGATCACAAATAAGATTTGAAGATTGCCACATGAACCTGAGAGGAGCTGCCATGGGTGTGTAGTTGTCCTGTAGTGTCCCATCACTGCAGTATCTCACCCATAAACTCTGCCCCACAAGAGATGGGAAAAGACCTTTAATCAGAGCGTTTCTAAGAGCATCATCATGGTGAGGACAGCAGAGCTCATTCTGTGACTGATGTGTGAGCACATGACAGGGGTGCTGGAAGCACACTCACTCCAGAGGGGAGCACGCCTTGGGAAAAGGCCCAGTGGGATACTTAGAACCCCCAGTGTGCTCATGGTGAATGCACAATCCTTTTCCATCAGTGGGCCTGGCTGTGGACTTGCATCACTTAGGTAGAACAGCACATTTCTCTCTAAGAGCTCACAGATCAATTGGGCAGATGCAGCCCTAGACCAGAAAAGCAGGGCAGGAGGCATTTGAGAAGTAAGAAACTAAAAATATGGCAGCCCCTATGAAGGTCAAGATAAAGGTGCCATGAGCAGACATGAGAGGAGGGGAGGAAAAAGAAATAAAGCTTACAAAGCATTTCCTACTGCTGTTTTTTGAAACGTGTGAGAGGTTTTAGTCTCCAGGAGCCTGTTGGAAAGAAGTTCTGAGCTCTGCCTCTGCTTCTACAAATAGTTTTCTAAAAATACCAGAACCCAGAAATTATCACTGGAATTATTTGATATTTATTTTCATTCAAATGCTTATGTAGACAAAAGGAAAATATAGATGCCATCTAAACCCTGGACCACTTCTTCTCTCTGCTGGTGCTCTGGATGAGTCAAGCAAATGGAAATCTCTGTCCCTGGCTGTGTACCTTTCCCTGATTAGGCTCAGGAGGTGCAAGACAAAGTCCAGAGCACACTTGCTCCAAATTTTACTTTTCCCCGGTGAGTCCCTCCTGACAGAACTTAAAATCTTCACAGAATAGTTTTGTTCCTACATATACAGCATCATTACAGACTAACATTAACTCTCCTAATGGGGTTTTACAGGCGAGTGCTGTCCACAGAGCCAAAGTTGTGGTAGGGACGAGCTTGGTCTTAAATCTTCCACGGAGGTTGTGCCCCTTTGCACAGCCACGTAGTGCTGAACGACCCTCCAGGTGCTCGTTACAGCGAGGCCCCACAGCCAGCAGAGACAGCGAGGCAGTAAATCCTGCCCAGAGCCTCCAGAGCCCAGTGAAGAGGAAGGAGTGAGTCAGAAAATCATGCTCCTTCCTGACAACGTTTCCCGAGGTCCAGAACAAGCTCAGAGGTGCCACTTCCCACGTGTCCCTTTGCAGGAAAGCAAAGCACAGACAGAGCTGAGTCCTCTTCTCTGAGATTTATGTCATGCAGGGACTGGTGCTGGGGATGAACCAAGGGAGAGAGAGAGATAACCAGGCTCTTCTCAGCCAAAGGCTTTCACAGCCCAAAAGAAAAGAAAATTTGTACTCATGTCCACCCTCTAAGTTTCACCTGGCTTCATCCCCAGGTTCACACCCAGCAGTGTTTTTCCACCCTCTTTCCCATCCCTTTGCACCGAGGTGAATGGGAACGGGGTGGATACACACTGGGCTGCTCCCTGAGGAGCCAAACAGCTGGGGGACCATTTTTCTCAAGTTTAACGGAGTGATTTTCACCCAGCTCGCAGCGAGTTCACAAGACCATCAGTCACTGCCTGTGCTGCAGCCCCCGGGGCAGTGGGTGGGGCAGGAGAGGGAATAACCAGGAGATGGCCCAAGGCAGAGCAGCAAAGTGCAGCAGCAGCAGCTCTGCTGGACAGCACACGCAGGAGTGCGTTGTTACCTCTCAGCGTGAGAAACAAAGGGTTTCTGCAGGGTGAAAATTGGCTGTAAAAAGCAAAGAGCTCTCTGACTACTTTGCAGCTTGAAGATTCCCAATACACACGAGGGAGAGCTGGGAGTCACTGAAAGGCAGAGGGAGATGGATACCTGTGAAGTATGTTGTTTTCTCTGACACAGTGAATGATTTGCATGGAGTTACTTTATTAAATCACTTTTTACCCTTGTGGCCACTCTCCAACTGAACAAACACACCCCATGGGAAAGCCCCCTGCTCCCATGCCGTGCCCATGCCCATTGCAGGGGCATCCAAAAGCTCATGACATCCAAACCCTCCCAGGTCACTGCAACAAAGGCTGTTTTCTTCAAACCCAGCCACTCTGAAAGCACTCAGCCTTTTCATAATCAGCACTTCCTAACAGAAATCTCTCCCACCAAGACATGAAAGAAATCCCATGTGTAACAACATGAAAATCCAGTTCCCATACTGGTATACTGGTGGGGTGTGACAGGCAGTGAAGTGATGCCAGGGCTCAGCTTGGTCCTGCATGGGCTGGTGGGAGCAGGAGGGTGAATCAGAGCTCAGCCAAGAGGAGGAACCCAAGGGCAAACAGAGCAGGGAACAGAAATGCCCTGGGGACTCACCTGGACTCGTTTTTTCCATGGCCTGCAGTAACAGGGGGGAGCCACATCCTCTCAAATATTATTTTACACTAAAAAAAACCCAGGTATGGGGTGGGGTGAGAGGCAAAATCCTGAGCTTCATTTCAACCCTCTCTAGAGGTAAGGGTCAGAGTACGGTGGGGTCCAGAGGGAGGTTCAGGTTTGTGAGATGTGGCTTTCACCTCTGCAAGAGCAAGGAACACAAAAAATTACATTTTAGTCTATTTTCTGTCTTGTGTTTTGCTGAGAGCTCCGTAGGGGACTTCAGGAGCCGAGTAGCCGAGATATTGCAGGTACAGCTGTGAGCATAATGGGTTTTTTAGTTCATTTGGAAAACAAAACAGTTGTTCTGTCTTGACCTGAAACATTTTTTCCACTATAATGAGAGAAAAGGAGCAAATACACACCTTCAGTCAACCAAAACATTCCATTTGACCCAAAAAATGAAGGCTTTCATTTTGTTTTCATGGTACTCAACCATTCCTTAATTCATGCTAAATTCAAAACAAGAAATGCCATCAAGCAAAATGTTTTGTGTTCAGCTGAACAGTTTTTCTTACCTTCCTGCCCTCACCTGGGGCAACTCAAGCTGAGTTTGTAAACTACTTTGGTTTGGTTTTGAGCTACAGGGAAAGGCAAGGGGAAACCTTACTGCTGGTCAAACCCCCCCAACCTGGTTTGTGGCCAGGCTGGAGGTGCAGTGAGGGAGCTCCAGGAAACTGCTCCTGCCTCCCCTGGCACGGCTGTGATAACAGCACCAGCTCCCTCAAATTAGCAGCTTGGAACTCCTTTCCTGCCCCATCCAAATATCTATAATAAAGGCAATTCACAGCTCCAGCAAGGTGTACCCTCCCTACCCACCGATGGCTACCTGCTAATCAGCAGCAGCCATCCCCCCCCTACCTCCTAAAATGTCTTATTAATGGGTTGGCACCCCCGGGAGAGCAGCGGGAGAACTGAAAGTAAACCATCAGGTTATGTCAGGATTTGAGTCACAGAGCAGCTCTAATTGAAACTTCTCTGTCATTTACTCATCAGGAATGTAGAGCTCCTTCTTTGAATGAAACATTAGACACCGGCCTGACAGCTCCAGGTGGAAGATTATCCGGCAGCTTAATCGCTCCCTGACAGCCCTGGTTACTCCCACAACAGCATCTATTAACCTGCCTTTTATTCAGACCCTTTTATGCCTTTTTAATCAGTGGCTCTGGGTGCTTTGGAGCAAGAGCTCCATGGATCTCAGACAGGATGGGAGGGCTGCACCTCCCCGTCACAAAATTCCACTGTTTGAGGGGGAGAGGGCTGCCTGTCAGGTCACCTCCTCCTGGGGGGAAATCTTCAGAAAAAAGGTTGCCTTCTGAAAGTGCTAATCCAGTTTATCTCTGGGAAAGGAGATAACTCTTTTGCCAGAAGTTGGGATGTTATCAGGAACTTCAGACTTTGGGGTGTACTGTTTAAAGCCCCAAGTCATGGATGTGAAAAAAGGCACTGTGAAAAATTCATCTTTAATTTAATTTATTTTTTGATAAGTTACTACTGAGCCTTTAGGTTTGCAGAGAAAAGCTCAGAACCAGATGTGAGTCCACCCTCAAGGCTCAGGCATTGAAAGACAGATGAAAAGAACCCAAAGTTTATCCTCTCTAAATCAAGACTGGATGTCTCTTGAAAACTGATGTTATAACTCAAACAGAGGTTATGGTCTTGATGCAGAAATTATTAGCTGAAGTTTCCTGAGCTGTATTATGCAGGAGGTCAGGCTAGATGATGACAATAGTCCCTCCTGGCCCCCAAGTCTATGAATCCTTCTCCTGAGTGTTTTGTAGTTGTCCCCAAACTGTCCTTTCTTATGTTTTATGCTTGGGTCCAGATTCTCAGTGGCATTCAGACCTAGAGCACCAGGGGTACATTTTCAGGGGGAAATAAAGGAATTTTAGCACCTGCATAAAATCTCACTCACCTGCACCAGTTCTTTGTTTGCTCTGAGCCCCCAGAGCAGACCCAGGGAGCCAGAAAACCTGTGGTGATGAACAGACTGAGGCATTTTGGGCTTCAAATTGCCCCAGCCCGGGCTTATTGATACCACAGGTGTGACTGTCCCTGCTCAGCACCCACGGACCTGCTGATCCTGCTGAGCTCTCACCCTGTTCGCTGAGCAGACGGGAAGGGGAGAGTCCCCCGTGTCTGCCACCTTTATCCCTCCCAATTCCACCTCGTGGTGCTCCCAGTGAACAGCATCTGTGTTTAACACACGGGGCTGGGTGGCTGCCAGCCCGTCCCAATTATGGTGTGCTGCACCACATGCTGCTCCCCTCAGCTCCTGGCTCCTCGCTCCATCCGTGCACCCAGATGCCCAAAGATTCAATCCTCCTTCCCCATGCCATTCTGGCAGATTTTGCTTCAGCCTTGGGCCAGATTGCCTTTGCTGGCTGCAGTTGGCTTGGCAGTGCCACAGTGGAGCCATCCCTGGAATAAATAACCCTGCCGTGAACGGACACCACCAGGCTCCTGTGCTCACATCCTGTGCTCACACCCTGTGCTCTGCTGCTACATGTGATGGTCAGGACTGATGAAACGTGTCCCAGGTTGTCTCAGAGGGGAGAAGAAACAACCTTCAAGTGGTGATCCATTATTTCTGCAATGCAGCCCCAGAAACCTGGAATTTATCCTCCCACCTGGGGTTCCCAGCCCCATTAATAATCTGAAATAAGATTGAGTCCGTGCCCAGAAGAGCTTCCAGCAAAGGCAGACAAGCCAAACCAGCATGGTAGATAATAGCTGAGGGTTGGAAGGAGAGGGGAAACCTGGGTAAAGGGGAAGACATGGAAAGGGCTGCTGAAGGGAACATGTGGAAAAATGCATTTGATGGAGGAGAGGAAAGGCTGTCTGGGGAAAAGGACAGAAATGTGTCCAAAACAGTGGCAGTGTGGCTGAAGGAATAACACTGACAGGGAAGAACATGAGGGAATAGGAGAATAGAAGGGCTGTGAAATACAAAAACTAGACATAGGAAAAACAGCAGAATTTGGAAAGGTCTGTGTGGGAGACCACATTGGGATAACCAGGTATATGAAGCAAAAAGCCCAGTGAATTCATGCAGAATGGTACCAGCAACAGAAAATAAAAATAAAAGTGGTGGTCTGGGAGCAGAGAGAGAGGAGAAAAATGTAAAAAGACTGAAAAGGCAGATTCTTATCCAATGAAGACAGGAGGTAACCTTGTGGCTTATAAACATTTTCATACTGTGAATGAGGTAAAAGAGGGATTAACACAGCTAATGAGTGGCGAGTTTCAGTTTAAATAAGTACGTATACATTGATAGAAAGATATTCTACCACCAAAACAAAAGGATGAAAACACCCCAGGAAGAAGTTGCTGCCTTTCCAGAGCAGCTCTGGTGTGATAAAGGAACCACCACCATCCACCCAAGCACTGAGACATCTGAGCCATTTGACGTGTCAGGGTCAGGTGAGGGAGCAGAGGAGAGCAGTGAGACACCAAGATGAGACAAACAGAGAAGCTGACCCTTAATGCAACCTCTTACAAAAAAAAATATAGAAGATTCTTTGTTTTTATTTTGGCTTGTATTTATCAGACAGGGGTCAGGGCACCATGCAGCACACATTTGAGTGTGGCAGCACGGACTGGAGAGCAGAAATGCTGCTGCACAGAGATCAGCTGTGTTCCCCCTGAAACACAACTGCCATTTCCTTTTCCATCTCTCACTTCCCTAAATAAAAAGCATTAAACTATCCTTTTTTTCAACACCTTTATATCGGATATTTACATCAGCTGATTAATGGGAAATATTCAGGTTTTACACTGTTAGTGCCTCAGTAAGTTCATGCAAGGTACCCAGAGACATTTAATCATTGAGTTTGTCTTTATTTAATAGAGGTTGTTTAATAGAATCTGCAAATCTGCTAAACCCACAGTGGCTCAGCAGGTAATAAACCACAAGGGATGTTGGGGGTTTTCACGCCAATCATGCGTCGATAGCCCTGGATTTGGAGATCCTTCACATCTCAAGAGCTTGGTTTTGGCTCTGCTAGTGAGTAATGGCATTAACACACCTCCCTCTGCCTCACCAGTAAATCAAAAGGGGCACAAGCAATCACAGGCTGGTAGAGATCCAAACGTTCCCAAATGTCAGCGCTGCTTCTATGCTTGAATTTAATTCAGTCCTGCTCCTAACGAGAAAAGAGAGGATATTAACACAGCACTGCTGGATTTGGGCGTGATAGCAGCTGGAGAAGGATGGAGACCTTTCTGAGGACAATAGGAGAAGGTCAAGCACACGGATTAGGCACGTGCTGATCGCAGAAGGTCATTCACTGTGACGGTGACCCCAGCTCTGCCCCCGGGGTGTGGTCAGAGAAGGGATGAACACTCCTGCTGGCAGTGGATGTGGAGTTGTGAATTGTGGGAGTTTGTCAGGCTGTGACCCCCTGCTGAACAGCAAACCTGGAGGCAGGGTCAGGAGTGTGCCCTGTGAGGTGACTTCAGCACTGCCAGCTCTGTCTGCATAGTAAGAGTTCTCATTATAATCATTGTTTACAACCCCCCCCAAGGCAGCTCACCTGAGGGGCACAGGAAAAAGCTTTGAAAGACAGCAATTGCAGCTTATTTGCAGTTGCTCCATTGGCTCGTAGCGCTCTCCAGATGCAGGTTAAAGCAGCAGTAAAGGAAGAAAAAGCATTTTAAAATCCGCTTTTAGAGCTGTGCGTTGGTGACACGCATTTAAATCATCTGCATGCCATCAAGCATGGGTTCAAATTTAAATGTCACTGCAGAAGCTCTTCCTCTTACCCCTTCACAAAGTCATTTGTCATCTCCCAGTTCGTGGCGGTGAAAGGAACTGAAAAGAAAATTAGGCAAACAAATAAAAATCTATGTTTATAATGCATAATGCAACCCTGGAAACCTCTTACTGTAAGGTTTTTTTTAAAATATCATTCAAGAAGAAAGGGGAAGGGAAGGAAAACAAAACTCCTGTTAAAGGAAACAATAGACAAAGAAAAAGTCTTTATCTTTGCTTAAGTGTTAGAAATAATAATCCAATTAAATAATCCTTATGGATGATCATCTGGCTGTCAAAGTGAACATTTACCTTACTGTTTATTACCAACAATGCTGTGATAAATTTAAATAAATATTGGGGGGGGGGCTGGAATTAAGTGGTGGGGTCTTTTTCCCAGTCTTTAATTCTAAACTCATGACAGCACCCTCATTTCCCAGATCACTGAAACGTCTTTCTTCTTTTTTTTTTTAATGGCAATTAGATAAAGTGTCTTACATATTTTTTTCCCAAGAATTTCCAGTTTATGCTTCCCCAAGTTATAGCATTCATCTGAATATGAAAACCTTTATCACTCTAATGATTCTTCAGACCAGCAATCTTATTTCTGTGTTAGACAAAATATCATGAACAAAATCAATGAGTAATATGATATGGTTTCCATAGCTGAAGACACTATTAAACCATTATTTCAGTTTTACACTGCAGTGGAAACTATAGAACAGACACATGAGTACAGATTATATGATATCAATGATAAAAATTATTATCTTCAGTCACAGGGCCAAATGTTTGACTTCTGAGACACAAAACATTGCTCCTGATGCCAGAATGTAACCTGCCTTTTCACCTTTAGGGCAAAAATATTTCAACTCAATTTTAAGATTGGTTGATGGTAGACAAGAGATTTCTCATTACAGTCCTTTAATATCCAATATGTGTTTGTTTTATCAGAGTGAAAGTTTTGAATTTTTCCCCAAAAAAGCACAGCTTTCTGCAGTCTTGTGATTGAGATGAGAATCACTATTGTGCTATAAAAATAATCAAGGCTGTAACTTGGACCCAGATGTTAGAGGAAGTGTTTTGAAATTACACATCTCAGGTTATAATACCAAAACAAGCATTAAAAAGACTCGGTGTTCTTTCCAAAAGTCTCATCATTTAATGCCAAATCCAGGCTTTGAGGACAACTTGAGTAATAGAAGTACTCACAAAATCTATAAACTTCATTAATATTAGTTATGAGATTGAATTCCCAAGTCTCTCAGACTGGGAGATTTTTCTTTTTCTGTGGACGTTATTGGGCTCTTGCACAGAATAAAGCTTGTGTTTGCATCACCAGAATGAGTCTCAAAGTCAACACCAGTACTGGAAAGAGGACCTGGAGAATCCCCTCTGCTACCCAAATCCTGCCACTGGCACAAAGGCAGGACCATGAGAGCTGTGAGCTCCCTGGCTTTGCCCCAGTTTCACCAGTTGTGAAGCTTCACCAAACACTTGGGTTTAGTGGAGTTGTGGTCCTAATTCAGCCATTCTCGTTAGGATGTGCCGGCAGCTCGACCCAAAGCTGATTATCTCACTGCACGGCCTGCAGGGCTGGGCTGGACCAAGAGCATCTGAGCCCACTGACCTCTGTCCTGCTTTGCTTTGATACTCACAGAATCACAGAAAGATTTGGGTTGGAAGGGACCTTAAAGACCATCTCGTTCCACCCCCCTGCCATGGGCAGGGACACCTTCCACTAGCCCAGGTTGCTCCAAGCCCAGTCCAAC
>NW_016690381.1:374573-387937 GCF_001604755.1 Lepidothrix coronata | reverse complement strand
CCTTGTAAATAGTCTCTCTCCATCTTTTTTTTGGCTCCTTCAGGCACTGGAAGGCCACAATTAGGTCACCCCGAAGCTTCTCTTCTCCAGGCTGAACAATCCCAATTCTCTCAGCCTTTCCTCAGAGCAGAGCTGCTCCAGCCCTCACATTATCTTGGTGCCCTCCTCTGGACTCCAACAAGAAAGGACTTCCAAGGTCAACAAGTCCAACTTTTGACCAAGCACCACCACACCCACTAAACCCTGCAGAGAAGGGCCACATCTACTTGTTTTTTTTTGAAGGCTGCACTCTGTTCCAATACTTGACCACTCTCTCAGTGAAGAAACCTTCCCTAACATCCAGCCTGAACCTCCCCTGGTGCATGGTGAGACCAATTCCCCTTGTCCTAAAGGGATCAGTAGCTCCAGTGTAGCTGCTACTTTGGGTCCCTTCCATGAGAGGTGGGTCAAAAAGGCACTGTGTCTGTCCCCAGAAATGTCTGCAGAAGTCTATCCAGGTAAATTTCTTTAAAATTTGTTTAATTTGTTCAAGGCAGCTCTCAGGCTTTTAAGTCAATGACTTAACTTTAAACACTTAAATTAAGAAATCAGTTGTTTAACTTTCAGTTACCCGATTGGCACATCTGTCTTTTACCTTTTTTTCAACAGTTAAAGTTAGAAAACTGCAACAGAATAGCAAACAGAACTGAATAGCAAACACAGGGAAATATTTTTCCACAGTTTACAAGTTAAAAAGTCTCCTAAGGAACCCAAATGGTTGTGTAAACATGTTGGTTAGATAAAGAACAAGGGTTTAGGTGTCTGCAATCAGTTGAAATCCATCAGAGTTAATTTGGCATTCATGGAAGCAGAAGATTGTTTGGTCTTGATGAAAGAATCGTATGAACTGGTCCCATCCAGCATTCCCAACAGAGCTGGAGGAATAATCTGCTCTGTGAATTTGGCCTCTTGTTCTGTTCTCCAGTTATCCTCAGGCAGATGGTGATTTTGTTGTATTATTGGCTACTGGAATTATTTACTGGATAACCTCAGTAAACAATTCTCACTTGATAGATTGGCAGTGAGCAGCTTCCTTGGGATCTTCAGTGCTTGCTCTGCTTCAATAAGATGGAAAGACCACCTGGAATCACTCTGGTCTCTACTAGGATGAGTAGATTCCTTAAAAACAGGTTTCCAAAGGAAAAAAGACTGTGATTTCAGTTTCGACACTCCATTTCTAGGAATATTTCCGTAAGCTGAGCTGTTTCCCATGGGCATTCCAACACCCAGGATTAGCCCAGGTTCACAAATTAGCACCAGATCTCCCAACCCAGCCACAGACCTGGTCCCTCAGGTCTCTTTGTTGACTTCCCTGCCCAGACCTGAGGCTTTCAGCTCTTCCATCACATGACAGACACTCATGAGCACAATGGACAACCTGGAGGAAATTTAAAGCAGCCTGTGACTGCCTACTCAGTCCTTTAAAATATTTGATCATCCATTAAAATAAAAGCTTTTCAGAGAAAAATGACAATAGAAATAATAATCTAATGCATACAAGCTGGCTTCTCCCCATCCCTCATTTCCTTCAGGCCCTCCCCAGCCTCTCTGGTGACCCCTCATCTCTCCACAGTTCTCCTGGTCCCCCATCTCTTCCTTCTGCTGGGAGAGGCTTTTAGATGCTGACTATTCCTTTGACTTCCAGGTTCCCCACTCCAGAAAAAACACATTTGCCACCTATCCCTTAGCAGAATTAAAAGACAGATGCAGGTCCTTGAATGGGGAAGGTTGTCCTTTGTCTGTCAAAGAGATGGATGAATGGATAATACCAGAGGAGCTGTTTAGCTTCATGCTTGAATTCCACAGCATCTGAGCATCACTGAGATATCATAAATACCCTAGTACTCCAAGATAGTCCAAATCAATAAAGGCACAGGGAAATTCCCACTGGGTATCACAGCTCATGTAATAAATGTATTGTCTAACCAGGCAACTTAAAATATATATATTACATTTCTGGTTTGAGAGATTATTCACCTAAACTAGAAGACTTTACTGATCACAAGGATTCTTTAAAAAATGTGCACACCTATTTATAAAACATATTTTGCCGTTTGATTTCATACTGTATAAGTTGCCCAGTGCCTGACAATGACTTGTGAGCCTACTCCACTTTTCCAGATATGGATTTCCACCAGGCAGAAATAAAGTAGGAAATTACTTTTCTTATTTTATGGGCCATGAGAAAAATCACCGATCTCAGGACTTAAATGCTGGCCAGCAAAGCAAATGACCATTCAGAGGAGAATTATAGAAGCATAAGAAATTGCCAATAAATAACACACCGCTGTTGAAGGCACAGGGTGAGCTACCAAGCACATCAGAGGGAAAACCAACATTCTTAATGCTGAGATCCTAAACAACCCTGGCAGCAGCTCCCAAGAGGACAAAACCATATATTCCAGTGACTCTGAAAAGGGCATTGGGTTTTCTTAATGAACAGACTGGAAATCAGCATCTGTACATGAATGCAGAAATATATATATAAAGCCAGGAGCTGGTTGAGCTTTGAAGTAATGTTGAGCTGAACTAGTTGAATTAGTGAAAATTCAGGGGGTTGTAGCTCAGTGTTCACAGAATCATAGAATTATTTGGCTTGGAAGGGACCTTAAAGATCATCTTGTTCCCTGGGCAGGGACACCTTCCACTAGCCCAGCTTGCTCAGAGCCCCTCCAGCCGGGCGTTGTGTTGTTTAAATGTGGATGTTAAAACTGAGAAAGACCAAGTTACTTTTTTAGGGAGGCTGGGCTTGGAGCTGCAAAGGCCTGGACATGTGTGGAGACCCACCAGCACGTTTTTATGACCAGGCTGTGCAATGGCTTTTTGAGAATAATGCCACTGTTGAACAGGAGCTTGTCCCAGCATTACACTCCCCTGCTTTTGCCTGGTGTGACAAGCCACGGAGGAAGCTGGAGTGTATTTATGGAAGAGGGACTTGGGAGTTGAGATCTTCTCTCATTTGGATGCTACAGGGAAGTGTAGAAAGGCAGGAATTCACACCCAGCAGTCTGAGATGACTAGCTGGTCTAATTTGACTTTCTCTGTAATTAAAGGAGAAGCTCAGCCTGCTCTGAACAGCATTTCAACCAGGAGCCTAATTTAGCTGCTCCAAGTCCCACTCTGGGAGCTCTTCCTGCTCCCCACTGATTACAGAGGGAAGCAGAGAGGACCAGGTATATAAGTGAATTGATTAAATTACCTATCTGCAATTGTGTGGCACAAATACCCTGCAAAGTGCCCTAGAACAGAAAAATTAGCACAATTTCCAGGGCTATGTAAAAGACCTTCAGCTGTATCTGACAAGAATTGAACAATCTTTCCAACTGCTTCTGGTTTTTGGTAGCTGCTGCTGCTGCTAAAAATCCACCACAAAACGTATTGTTCAGGTGCTCTAGGATGGCTTAACAAAATAAAGCAAAATAAAAAGTCACAATTAACACCAAAATCCTGGATACATCTTTTTTTTCCCTAGAATTCGAATTGGACAGGTATGACAGAGCAGCACAGCAGATGTGCTGAAAGGGAGAACTTCTCGTGGCAAGTGTGGATGTTTGCAATGGAAATTCTGGACTTTGGAAAATAATTTTACAACAATGTTGGAGGATGAAGTTCTCTTTATGAGATAAAAAAGAAGCAAAGAGTAAATAAATATGATTCAAAATAAAAATAAAAAGCATTATGATTAAGTTTTCTACTTCTACCACAGCCTGACAACGGATCTGACAAGTTAATACAGGGGCTGGGAAAAAAAAAATTAAAAAAAAATCAAAACCCCAAAACCCACACAAACACAAAACAAACAAACAAAAAAACCCACACACAAACAAAAACAAGCCAAAAAAACCCCCCAAACAACAGAAAGCACCTTTTGTTTTTTTCTATTAAAAAGGGGGTGAAAAACTAGTTTTGAAATCACTGAAAAGTTTCCTGTTGACTTCAGTGCTACTGGCTCATGAAAAGCCTTTGGCTGAGAGGTTTTGGATGTCACTTCATGATCATAAAGTTTATCAGTCCTTCAAGTGATATAAAATGGAAACATAATTTCTGCCATAGATCAGTTTGACTCTTTGTTCTGCAGCACTTTGCTGTAACTACTGCTTAGGAACAGGGTCTGTCCTAAGTTCAGCTTGATGTGCTCCCATAAAGAAAAATCCTAAATTCACATGCATTTAGGGACAAACAAAGATTCTTTATATCTAATGTTTTCACTGTTTGGGCTGATTGGCTCCCCTGGCACTGTGCCCTAGAAAAGCTCTCCCAAGACGGGTTTGCTTTCATGGCTCTTCTGCTCTCCGTGTTTCATCCCTGTAGAGCTGTAGCTTACAGAGGCTCATTTTGTAAAATCTCTCTCTCTTGACTTCTGTGACCACCATGTTGTCCCTGTTCAGTGGAGCAAAAGCATTTTCCTCCCATCTCCCAGTCTTGCAAGTCCTGTTACTGGAAATGAAGTTTCGATGTCTAAGGCACTGGAGCAGCTGCTCCTGCCTATGGAAGATGGAAGCACCAAACTGTTAAATTAACAGCTGCAAACAGCTCATGGAATTGGGCTGAAAGCTGTCTCCAAATCATTCCTTCTGAGCAAAGCAGCCCCCAGGCAGCCCAGGGCAGAGCCACTCAGGGCACAAAGCAAACAGCCTGGCCAGGCTGCAGTTCCACACACCAGCTCCACCTCCGAGACCAATCCATTGGGATGAAGCAGTCAGAGAGAGCAAAATAATCTTGCAACTGATGGAGAAACCTTAAAAAAACATTGTGGAACCGAGGGGTTTTTTTTAAACCCCACGTTGCTGCTCAGCTGGCAGTGGTTTTTTTTCTGGACTGTTTCACCCATCCCTACATGATGATATAAAAGTCAGCGCTTCATTGAACTTCCTAATAGCCAGGACATATTTCCTTCACAACCCCAGTGCTCCCTCTCGCTAGGAGCTTTCTCCTAAGCAGCATGACACAACATATTGTAAAGGGAAAATGATAATTAGAAGGAACATTCGAGCAGAGGAAGTTGTCTGGAAAAATGCTTTAGTTAAATGAAGCGGTGAAGATTGTTTTTAACTTAATCTGTTAAACACACGGATCCATCCCGGTGCAGGAATGTCTGCTCAATGCAGGCTTGCTGGCCATGGGTGGAGGACAAACCTGGGCAAGGAGGAGCAGGGAATTCTTGGTTTCATTTTATGGAGGTTAAATGAAGGTGCAGAGGGATTAAAAGCACATGAAGTGCTGGGTTCAGAGTGAAGGGCTGCAGGAGGCACCGGTGTGACCCAGCTCTGTCACACTCTGTGGGTGCCCTGGCTGCCCCTTCCCCCAGCTCAGGAACATTACACAGCTTTGCCCCATATTCCCAGGGAAAATCTGCATCAACACTGGGAACCAAATTCAGTTTGGGTGCTTGAATCTCGCTTTCAACACAGAACCATTCTTCACGCAGTGTTGAAACCATTGGTACTTTCAGACAAGTGTGTGTTAGGAATGGATGATAAAGACCTGTCTGATACAAATTACAAACACTGGAGAGAGAAATAAAGAGAAAACATTGTCCCGAAGGACATGGAAAAACAAACAAACAAACAAACAAATGAAAATCCATTGCCCTGAAAGCCAATTTTTGTTTGAGGCTTTGACTAGTGGGTGGGGTGGTGGGAGATAATGGCAATCTGAAACATCCAATTTTTTTAATTAACCAGGCCACTGCAGCACTAATATCTCCTCCACTCAGAAATGTTTTGCTTTTGCATAAAAGAGGGAACTGTACTTTTATTTTGGACCCAATTAATTTGGGCATGGAGAAGATGAGAAAATAATTTCATTTTTGAAATTCTCCTTTGAAGAAGTTCACTCTTCCGATAGTGATGGATCTCTAAAAGCTACAGGGATACCAAAAGCAGTCCCAAGTGAAAGGAGGTTGCACAGTGCAGGCAAAGGGGCCAAAATTGTTCAATAGAAGTGGTTTGTCAGGTAAATCTCCATCCTGTAATTGTTCTGAAATGACCGAGATGGTTCTCTGTGTGGAGATGTAGGGATGAGAGGATGAACTGGGAAGTAGTGGATGATCATGGCATAAGGAAGAAAGCAGGAGATGTTGGAATTGCCATGGGACTATGTGGGAGAGAGGTTTTCCTCCTCCTCATAGCTCTGCCCAAGCCTGCAGGTGTAGTGCAGAACAAGATCAATCCAGCAGCTCCAAAACTGAGATTTCTTTGCTCTTTTCTGTTAATACAGAAAAGATTTGTGCTCATACAGTAAGGTTCCTTTTCTGGTAACCTTCTACTTTTCTCTTTCAGCCCTTGGTTTCCTTTTGTCTTGAGACACGGGGAGAAGGATTTGAAAGCAGAGCTGGGTGCCAGCTCTTTGCTGGCTGCTCAGGGCAGTGCAGCTCAGCTCATTCGTGCTCAGGCTCCCGGGTCAGGCTGGGACAGGGCAGCTCTGGGGCAGAGTTACAACCATTTTCTCCTCACACTGTTATTCAAAAAGCTTTTAGAGTAACGTGACAACTGCCAGCACGGATAAGGATCGGTGACTGTTTCACCAAGTGACTCACCTCAGGAAATGATCAAACAAGAAACTTCACAGGAAAATATGAAAACCTGCCACCCAGAAAAATAATTTAAGAAACCCCCAGTATGATAGGAAAAAAAAATCTAAAGAGGAGCCATGAAACTTAATACATTCAGAAGCTTCCCTCTTGATTAACTATTACAATTTTAGATATTTTAATGGTCCCCTTTGAATCCAGCTAAAAGTGAAGTACTTCCATAAGGAGAGGAAATGAATCTGGCACTCCTGGCCAAGCCTCACCCTCTGAATTCTTCCACCCATTGCTCAGATAAATTGCCTTGTCCAAGATGTTGGAGACTGGGTATTGTTAGTGCAATGTCTGTCTACAAACCTGCTCTTCATATCTGCATAAATCTCTATTCCTTCCACCCTGGAAAAGAAACCAATTCCTTGTGGCCAAAAGAGAAGACAAGAGGATAATCCAACCCTGTGAAGATGGGCCCTGATTAATTCACCAGTCTTCCTGGATGGAAACACTAGAGGTGATCCTGCATTAGGAGGAAGAGAGTCATGGGAGGTAATATTCTTCAGCAGAATCTCTGTAGCAGAGTATCAGCACAAATGATACATTTCTCCTTGTTGGATTTTATGTTCCCAGTAAATTTTGTGCAGGTGGAAAATGCCACCTTCATAGCCCTGGAGACCCAGACACTGTTGCAGAGGTTATTTCTTTTCCTGACATCACCTATAAACAAGTATGTTTCTCTTTTCTTTTTTTTTTTTCCCCTATCCTTTTACAAGATTTTCCATCACAGTGGGGTCCAAATTCACTCTTTATGCAGGCAAAACATGTTCAGGCATGACAGGGAGAAATACTGCAACTACTCAGTGACGAACTCCCAGTACCTTTAGTCATGCCATAATTTCACAGTTGTGCTCCAAGTGTAGCCACTTCCTTGGGCTTAAGTGTCATAGAACATTAATATCAGAGTTAAAACAAAATAAAAAACTCCCTCCAAATGGAGTATTTGGGTGCTGAAGGTTGGTTAACTTTGGTATGGATATAAACTCCTTTGTTTGTCTTTCCAAATTATCATCTGTTCCTAAGGAGAAAGGGCAATTTTTGATCATTCAGGTCTTAAACCCTCAGCTCATGGATAATCTGTCTGTGGAGCTCCTTATTACAAGACACTCCTGAAGCACATGGAAATTGCTGTTTTGAAATATCTGATGTGAAGTAAGACAATTTTTTTGATTTTTATTGTTCTTCTCGTGTTTGAACCTAAAGATCAGAACAACAGTTGACATCCATGTGAATCCTCTGATATCACAAATATTCAAAGTTGGCTTTTTTGTTTGGTTTTTTTTTTCACTTTTGGACTGGTAAATTGGCTTGTGGCATCCTGATGGTTTCCTGTGGCAGGAAAACATCCATGAAAATGGCAAAAGTGCCAGCAGCAGAGAGTTCAAGCTCTGGCACCTGATTGTGCTTTTGATTTGCAAATCCCTGCAGCCCATTTCAGAACTATGTAGCAGCCAGTTTTTCTTATTTGTTTCTCTGTTCTTGAACTTTACCCACTGCTGTCAGTATCACTCTTGAGAGCTCAGAAAATTCAACATATTAGTTTTTTTTCTAGAAGAATCTGTTGCAAGAGGTACTGTAACAGCACCCACTGCCCACCCCTCATTTTTAAGGACAGTTCATCAGCCAGGGTGAGTAAAACACAGTCCTGAAAATGCATCTGGCCCTGTGGATACCAGACATTCTCTGAAGGCTGAAAAAGTCCATTTTCTGCATCAATGCCAAAAAATAGGGCATGGAACGGTCGCTGACTTTAATAGGAGCAGGACAGGCTGTAGCTTAAAAGGAATCTGCTCCAGATGACCAGTCTGAGCTTGTGATTTATTATCACTCTTGCCACAGCAGTGTTGTAGTAGATACCACATTTGGGTGAAAGTCTATATGGGCTGTCAGAGCTGTTGCTTGTGTGCTTTCTCTCCTGTAATAGGACTAAACACTCTGACACCTTCTACCCAGGAATATTTACTGCCACGGCCGTGGAGAACTATCAAATTAAATTTTCCAGCCAAGGCAAGTTTCCCCCAGTCCTGTTAGAGCATTACAGATTTACTCAGTGACAGGTAAGGAACTCCAGGCCATCAGCATTTGTCTTGAGCTTTGATTTCTGGGTAAAAAAGTTCAAAATAAAATCCAAGTTCAATAACTGCTCCCGTTGCAAAACGTGTGTCACCCACAAAGATCCGTCACATCCAGCCAAGTGCTCTCATTTACACTTTGTCTGCAGGTGGCAAACTAAACCCAGGAAATAAGTACACTGTAACAGAAAAGTTAAACGTTAAACAGAAATTAAAAGCTAAACGAGCATTTTCACATCAGAGGAAGTTTGAGTGTGCTCCACTGTACAAAAAAACTTCCAGAGCACTTCAGCCCATGCCAACAAGATCCTTTCCAGCTGATGTAAAATACCATCCTCCCCTTCCAGATGCTTTCCCCCCTACTTTACCTCCATGATTACAGTGTAAGCAGCTCTGTCATTGTCTTTATTTCTCCCTCCTACTCCTTGAAAATTGGGGATGGCAGACACAAAACCAATTATTGGTGTGTTATATCAAGATGTGCTTTCCTGGAGACATTGCTCATCTTTAAATTTAAAGGGCAGTGAGTAATCTCTTCCATTATTTCTCTTTCATTAGGGAAATAATTGTCTGTGCTGGACAACTTGTGGAAGTATGATACAGCAAAGAGCAAGTAGAAATGTGAACAAATAGGATGAGTCAATATTGCTTTTCTTAAGAAAATTGTAACCAGAAATCTCCTGGAGTTCTTTGAGGGTGTTTATGAGCTTGTAAACAAAAAGGATTGGTCAACATATCATAGTTGTATTGCCAAAAGAGTTCCATTAAACTTCTTCACTAAGTGCCTTAAAGAAGAGAGTCCACCATGGGATAAAAGAACTGCTTCTTTTGTGGATTAACAATAGGTTATAATATAAGGAACAAAAGGTAAGAGTGGTTTTTATTGGTTTTCAACAAGGTTGTAAAAGGCTGTCTGTTAGAACTGCTTATACTCAATAGCCCTACATAACCTGAAAATGGGGGTGAACATGGAAAATTGCTGAGGATAGAAATGTGTTTGCAATAAACAAACTGGAAACTTCTTTCAAAGAAGTGTAAAAAGCTTCCAGGACATCTAAAAATGGTAGAAGAAATACACTGGGAGAGAATTTGTGACTGGATACATTATAGGAGTCTGGACTGTGTTAAGTAGATGGTGATGATTCAACAATGGTGGATGAAGAAGGGCAAAAGATGAGATAAACCTATGAAATTATGAGCTGCTTGGAGAAGATGAACATGGAGAGATTATTCAGTTTCTTTCAATATAAAGACAAAGATGTACATAATGAAAAAAGTTGGCAACAGGGTTAAAACAAATTTTAAAAATATATATTTTTTTCAGCGCAAAATAAAGAATTGGTTTGAGGAGCTCATTGTCCCAGGATATTTCAGTGGCTGAAACTGTGAACAGACTGGAAAAAGATGCATTGAGATAAGTTGCTGTTGCTGCACAAAGCTGTTACATGAATTACACCTGATCAGGAAGCTCTGAACTCCAGAAGCTGGGAAAATCAGCAATTTTCTCTTGTGGATGCCATCCTGGTGAACCTGCTACCAGCTACTGTCAGGAACAAGACAGGGAGTTACCTGAGTCTTTGATCCAGCATAGTACAGCAGTTCTTCCATTTCCATGGGAGTAATTCCATGGCAGGACTACCACCTGCACCTGCCTGGAGTGCCTGGAGGGGAGCTGGATCTGGATACGGGCAGGAGGCTACAATAATTCTGGATTTTATAGCCATTTATGCCTCAAATTCCTTGCATTTTGTCTTCAATACACCTTGCTTCCTATCAGAATGGCATTACCTATTTGCAGTGATGTGACATAACACCATACAAAAATGAACATCTGGTTTAATGTATAAAACCAAGTTTTGCTCATCTTAATACAGCCATTGGAGTGAGCTGATGGTTGTTCTTGGCTGAAAGGACGTGGCCATGGTGGAGCCAGACTCAGTGTGGGAAATCAGGGATGGTTATCAACATGGGGGCTAAAAACTGTGATGAAGAAAGAGTTGATGCACTGTGACCATGAGCCTCAAATCTGTCCTCTTTCCCTTTGCTGATAGAGTAAGAGGATTAGGAGCTTTTTGGAAGGTGCCTGGCCGTGAAGGACATCCAGAAACCATCCTGCTCTTGCTCCTGTTCAAAGACCACGGGAGCCAAAGGGGCCCTTTCCTGCAGCATTTTGTGTTTAAGATTCAGCTCCTGAGAAGATTATCCACGGCAGATAAGTGGCAGGGGAGCAATGCTTCCTCAGCCATCGATGGCAGATCCAAATCAGCTGCTCAGACAGTGAAGACAAGAACAGTTTGCCAGTCTCTAGGCCTGGCTCAGCTCAGTGTGCCCAGAGACGTGTCCTGCCCTCCTCCCCATCGCCCCTCAGAGCTGCTGAACTGATCAAACTCAGTCCCTTTGCTCAAAGCTTCCCTGTGAGTGTGGTATCTGCTGCAAACCAATCCCCTGAGAGTTGTCACTTGCACACTATTAACAACCAAAGATACCACCTTTGTGTGTGTTAACTCTCAGCTCCATCCCATGAGGCTGCTTTTCCAGTTATTTGGGAGTGTGTGGGTTGCCTTGTCACGTTGGTTGGGTAATGAAAGGGTACAGAAAACAGCCTGAGACCTGGTGCCAGAGACATGTAATTATTGCTGATTTCAAGAGAGCTTGTAAGCTGGGGTTTCTTTATTGTTATTTGTGCTATGACAATTGTATCTGAATGTTTACCTTTTAGCCTTATCCCTGATTTAACAAGCTAAAAAGATGGATGCACCAGCAGGGTTTCTAAGGGGAAAAGAGTGTAATAGAGCTTTTAATCCTCTTTGCTGCTGTGTGAATGTTTCTGAAAGCACGGCCTACAGGTGCTTGCATTTTACCTGAGAGACTGTTTAGGATTGTTTCTGTCCTGTATTTTTTACCAGGGCTTAATATCACGTAATAAACACACCCTGGCAGAAGGCTATGTGGTGACACGGCCCCTTTCACACCCCAGATCAAATTCCATGTTAATGGATAACACTGCTAATGCAGTAACACACACCTTTACATTCCAAACATATCTCCACTTTCATTTAGCTTTAGCAAAACACGGGGTCAGATAATTCTGCAGCCAGCCAGGAGCATTCCAAGTATCAGAGGCCATGTGTTTTCTACCAGAGAATTGACATCCTTATGGTGGGTAGGAGTGAGAGCCAACTTCTCTGCCAGGAATTATTAGAAACAAGATGCCAGTGTTGGTCTACATTGGAACATAAAAATTACAGCAATTTCTACAACACAGAGAATACTCTGTGCATCTACTTAGAGGGGAGAGCACTAAGTGAAGTTTTGAGCTTCATCCCTGCATCCCCACCAGCCTGACAGTGGATTTGCAAGGCTCACATCAAACATTCCCAGAGTCCTGCCAACATCCATCACCTCAGGTTAGAGCAGAATGAAACCCAAAGATGAACCTGTGACTTCCTTTTTCTTTTGTGAATCTCCTGTATCCTGAGGCACAACCAATTATCAAACACACAAAAACACCTGGGCACAGTTCAGCCTGATTTCAGTCCTCAGCAGCAAGCACTGCTTTGTTGGACCTTGGTTTGGGTGCATGTGCAGCATCTGAGGTGAGGTGATATTTTAGGTACCTCATTTCAGATTAACAGAACTTGGAGGCACAATTCAATCCTTTGTGACAGTTTCAATGCAAGATTCTCCCCACTCCTCCCTCTCCCCATAACAGACTCTGGTGAGTTGTTGGTAAGGGACTATAGTCAGATAAAATGTTGACGTTTAGATGAGTTTACTCACTTTCCCCCCATTGTTTTTAGGAAAAAAGTCAACCAAACCAAAACAAAATCATAAGCAGGGGAACAACACCAACACACACACACACCCCCCTTTTTTTTTTTTCTACTTTTTTTTTACACACCTGTGCCAGGAAATTTCTAGGATAAAGTAACTTCCACTACCTGAAAATCTACAGAAATTCTGGGAGAAGCACTGCGTGTTTTTGCATTCAGCCATCACTTGAATGGACTGTAGTGCACCTGTAAATTGTTGCTAGTTTCCAGGGATGGATTCCAGGTACACACTTGGTTATCTACAACTGCATTAAGGAAGGGTGTGTTGAAAAGCCAGCCACCGTGTTTATAAACTGAAGATGGATTGTGGAGGCACAGCACATGTTTAATTTTTAGGAAAATACACGAGAGCAAAGATCTGAGCACTCAGGTTTTGTCTCTGAAAAGCAGAGGCTGCTGCAATCATCGTTCGGTTGGGAGCAAAGTGGGGAAGAAGTTGAGAGAAAAAAAGCAGATTCCGTGACTAAACTACGGTGCAAATGAGCTGTGAACCATCGGGAGTGAGAATCTGGCACTTGCCTCACCTTTTCCGTGCTGCTTCCTCTCCTGCTGCTTGAAGATAGCCAAGAGCTTCCTTTTTAATCAAGGACCATTGGAAAGTACCAGCGGGCTCCCACTCACGGCGCTTTGATTGGCTGCCAACCGCAGTGACAATTGCATCCTGTAATCAAAATAGCAATCATTAATGGCACAATTATCTCCCCCTCGCACACGCACATGCCCTCCCGTGCCGGGAGGGACGGCTCTGAAATGCAGACTGCAAACAATGCACCCTGCAAACAATGCACCCTGCAAACAATGCACACTACAAACAATGCACCCTGCAAATAATGCAGACTG